>NC_064422.1:36555000-36765000 GCF_023375975.1 Astyanax mexicanus
AAGTAGCTCACTGACGATAAAGCGAGATAATGAGAGACATACATCACAGTAGCTTCTGAGGGCATACTGAGTGTAAATCATGTTAGCGAACACCAGCCAACACTTGTTAACATTAATGAGCCTGTAGTTTTGATACAACATGAACGGTGGAATGATTTCAAGTCTGATAAAGGTTGTAATTGGTTATAGTTTGTGTATTATAAAAATAGTGTTTCTTGCCACATCCAAACACACACACACACACACACATATATATATATATATATATATATATATATATATATATATATATATATACACACAAACACACACACACACACACACACACACACACACACACACACACACACACACACACACACACACACAGAGCTCAACCACTTCTAAATGCTACCCAATCCCCTTTAGCAGCTTCAGAGAAAGAGAGAAGAGCAGAGGCTGAAGAGAAATGATGGGAAGAATATAAACAGTGCTAGAAGGAAGCTTTGGGGATCTCTGCAAAATAAAAAAAAGCTAAAAAGCTAAAATATTATGTAATCATGATGTAATGCAGCTACGTTAAGTACTTTAAGTTAAGTGCTCATTGCTGACAAAGATGTGCAAATGATTGCATATTCAATATATTTTTTTCCCTGTAAATATGTATCAAAAATAGAATGGGACTCTCTTAAGCAGATAAACATGAGCTTCTTGCTGCTATGCCTAATGTTATTGTTGTTGTTGTGGAACTGTGTTCTCTGGAATCCAGTTCTTTGGGAGATGAAGTAAAAATAATTATCTAAAATCCTGCTAAACGCAATGCTCCAAATTCTACAGTAGAGACAGTTACTCCAACAAAGACAGGATCAAATCTATTGGCTGATTGCATGTTTGAACTAAAAAATGGCCAACACATAGCAGATCCATCCTTTTACTTCTACTTTATGCAAATGCACAGTTCAGTTAAAATATGTTGACCACCCCCTTTGTTTTTACACTCACTCTCATCTTTATAAATAAACTTTAGCTCCACTGTTGGCTGTTTTTTTTTTGTGGTTGGTGGACTATTCATCAGCTCAGTTCAGCAAATAGCATATAGATGGTTAAGAACTCCAGCAGCACTGCTGTGTACCAGAACAGCACAGAGGAACACAAGGATTACAGTCTGTCATTATAGAACTACAAAGTGCACCTATCCACCTTATTCCGAGTAGCATCACAACGCAGTGCTCGGAGGAAAGCACAGCGACTCGGTTCTTATACATCAGCTCACAGACGCCTTGTGGTGATGCACATCACCCTAGCAGTGATGAGGGAAAAGAGCACCATCTACCCACCCAGAGAGAGCACAGCCAATTGTGCTCTCTCGGGGCTCCAGCATCTGATGGCAAGCTGCATGACTAATATTCGAACCTAGCATGAAGGGGTTCCATATTTGTTCATTTTGTGTTGAAAATTCCATTGCAACTGTGGGCCAATGATATAGATTACAACCACAGTGAAAGCAAACATACAGAATGAGTAATAAAATGAGCTAAGTTACTTAGTGAGATGCACAGAAAAAAGAAGAAGAGAATGAGAAGTTTGCCTGAACATCAGAGTTTTGAACAAAACACAGAAAGATCATACTTTTATACAAAACCCCACCTTTAATAGCCTGCTGAACTGTAGCTACTTTTGGTTTTAGTTTACTTTAAATATAAATATGACCAAAAAAAAACACACTACGAACTGACTAGGTGCCGAGTGGTCCAGCGGTCTAAAGTGCTGCCACTATGATCGAGAGATCACTGGTTCGAATCCTGGTCATGCAGCTTGCCATCAGATGCCGGAGCCCTGAGAGAGCACAATAGGCCGTGGGTAGATGGTGCTCTTTCCCCTCATCACTCCTAGGGTGATGTGGATCACCAAAAGACGTCTGTGAGCTGATGTATAAGAACCGAGTGGCTGTGCTTTCCTCCGAGCGCTGCGTTGTTATGCTACTCGGCAATGCTACAGCATCAGCAGCAGTTTGAAAACATGTAAAAGGCAGTGGCTGACTTCAAATGTATCGGAGGAGGTATGTGCTAGTCTAGTCTTTACCCTCCTTGTGTTGGGGCATCACGAGCGATGAGGGATATACAGCTGAATCGGTGAAACAACTGGCCTAGCTGAAGAAAATGGGAAAAATGTGAAATAAAATTCATATAAAAAATAAACAAATGTGGAAGAAATGGAAGAAACATACTCTTGAAAGTGTGTGTGGCAGAATATGGAGGATATGGTCAGTTGAAACAACTCAAGACTCTCTCTCTCTCTTTCTCTCTATCTCTCCCTCTCTCTCGTTCACTCAGATATTCTCAGGCCAGTCAGACCCCGGACCCCAGGGAGGCTCCAGGGGACAAAGTTTCGACGGAAATGGAAACTCTGCATCTCATTTTTCAGCGGGGAATATTCCCTGGCCCCCTCAGGTGATGGCTTTCTGTAAAGAGCTCCCCATGCATTCTGGCTATGCTTTAGACATATAAATAAACCACACGACATTCAATTCATCATGGTGCTGCCCTTTCCAACCCAATATGAGTGCACACAGAGCCTTATCAGCCTACAGGACAGAGTCAAATCAGATCAGAACACCACCATACTATACTAATAACCATGATGCACTTAGTGCTTTATGGAGGCTAGCCCTTAAAGATTTCACTGACATTTATTTCATGCACTGAGATTAAACATAAACATAAATACTTTTACACGCATTGCTTTTCTTGGACAGAGCAAGAGGCATAATTCTGATTTGTCATCTTTTATACAGTATAAAAGGAAAATGATTCTTACATAAGGTCTCTATGGTATCTATTGGAAATAAAAAAAAATAGTAAGTACTATACAAAAACAAATCCTTCATAAAACATAGTCAGCTATATTTTACTACTATTTTTCTGCTTTGTTTTTTGTTGTTTTTCGCAACAATTATCATGATCTTAAAATACCCACAAAACAACAATTATCTCTGTGAGGCCCATCATTATGCTGGCAGAAACTATACTTTCCATTTTTGTATTAAACACCAGAGTAATTAAGTTATTAAAACAGTTTATTGAAGCAGTAAAATGATGGAATACACACACTCCGACCAAAAAAAATTATTATTATTTTTTTTTATGTATTAGAAGAATTCTTTAACCAGGCAAAGCCAAACCATTTATCCTTTCAAATTGTTTTATTTTAGATCTCAGTATGGCTTCGCTACTGAAGCAATCGTCTGACAGCTGTCTACGTTCGAATATTGCACTGAAACATCCTTTTTCCTGGATGTTTTTATATTTTTTATTCATTAGGGGCGTGCGAATCCACAACAATCACAGTTTGGTTGCGTTAATATGGTTTTAGTGCAAGAAGAAAACAGCATAAGCCTCAAAAAACTGGAATGTCAGAATTCATAGTTTTAAGAAGAATATTTCTACTTGTAAAGTTTGTTAGCTGTACAACAAAAATTTCTTTGTGGCCACGCCTTAAAGGGTTATGATTAAATTAACTAATTTCTGTGCCTTAATAAGTGATGGCCACACCTTAATTTAACTTGTTATCATGCCTTAACTATCATGTTCCCAAGGCTTAATTATCTCACTCCCATGCATTAGGATCTCATTCCCATGCCTTATTAAGTCATGGCTACACCTTAATTATCTTGTTCCCAGGCCTTAATAATCACATTTCCCGCATATTAGGATCATGTTCTAATGCCTTAATAAGTCAAGGCCACGCCTTAGGATTTCATTGCCACGCCGTGGTATATATATTTTTTGTCACCGTAGGGGCTCCATACATCTGTGTTACTGAAGAGGATAAAATTATCCTAAATAAGCAAATACACAACCAATACTCCTCACCACAGGTTTACCCTATTCGCTTGATTAGCGCCACCACATAGAGTAATGAAGCAGAGATTTTATGAAGTCTATTTGAGGGCGAGTTTTTAGAGGCATTTAGAGCGCCTTTGTTTCAATAAAAATATTCATAATTGAAGCCACATATCCATAAAATATCACAGAAAAAAACTCAATATAATACAGCTCTGAAAAAAATAAATAAATAAGAGACCACTTAAAAATTATGAGTAGGTTGGATTTTACCAAATTGAAAACACCTAGAATTTAATCAAGAGGAAGATGGATGATCACAAGCTTCCAAACCAAGCTAAACTGCTTAAAGTTTTGCACCAGGAGGTGTCCAAAAGCAGCGTGTAAGACTGGTGGAGGAGAACATGTCAAGATACATGAAAACTGTGATTAAAAACCAGGGTTTTTCCACCAAATATTAATTTCTTACCTCTTAAAACTTTATGAATATTGACTTATTTTCTTTGCATTCTCTGCATCTTTTTTGTTATTTAAGCCATATTTTAGACATGTTGTCTGTAGTTTATAGAATTAAACATTTTATTCATATTCATATTTTACTCAAACATATACCTATACATAGCAGAATCAGAGAAACTGATTCAGAAACTGAAGTGCTCTCTTATTTTTATTTTCCAGACCTGTACTGTATATCATAATGCTAATATTTTCTCCCACTCCTAACTACTACTACAAGAGGCAACACAAACTTTTAGGATGCTTTTAGAATGACAGTTACAGCCCTCACTGTTCCCTGAACCAAATGTCATATCAGAAAATATTTGGTACAGACATTTAGAACAAAGATATCTCAGAACAAGAAGTACCAAGTATTTCTCAACCAAGTATTGAAGACGCAAGAATATCTAATAGAAGACAACCCATAATTATCCCAGAACCAGAGGCTTTTTGCTAACAGGACTGGCGCAGCATTCCAACAGCAAGACGTGAAACATTTATCTGGCTACAAAAGCGTTTGCGAGCTGTAATTTTAGGCTGGGAAACAGGCTGGTGGGCGTGGCTTTAGCATGGCAGGCAGAGCACAGGCTTCGCTTATTGGAAAGTGGAAACACCTGTGAACTCAGAGCTCAGAGTTTATGAGCCAAACACTCGTACAGCACAATGCAGGAGCGGTGAGGCTGAGCTATGGAGAGCTTAGCTCAGAGCAACAGAGTGTCTGGTGGGAGGAAACGTGTCAGATTCATCCATTCAGTGCACTCAGAATTCACATCGCTGCTGCTGCTGCTGATACATGTGTGCGACACACTCTGCGCACTGGCTCATCACGCTCTCATATCAGGAGCACACTGAGAGCATCCATGTGTGACGGAACCATAGGAAGTTTCAGCTGGAAGGCTGAAAGATGTTTGTGTTGAGCTAACAGAAAAGGCTTGACTTACTGTACATGATAAATAGCAAAAAAAAAAGTTAACTTAAGAGGAATGCACCCATACATACATAATATATACAGGGGTTGGAAAAATGAAACTGAAACACCTGTCATTTTAGTGTGGGAGGATTCATGCCTAAATTGGAGCAGCCTGGTGGCCAATCTTCATTAATTGCACATTGCACCAGTAAGAGCAGTAAGAGTGTGAAGGTTCAATTAGCAGGGTAAGAGCACAGTTCTGCTCAAAATATTGCAATGCACACAACATTATGGGTGACATACCTGAGATCAAAAGAGGACAAATTGTTGGTGCACGTCTTGCCGGTGCGTCTGTGACCAAGACAGCAAGTCTTTGTGATGCATCAAGAGCCACGGTATCCAGGGTAATGTCAGCATACCACCAAGGAGGACCAACCACATCCAACAGGATTAACTGTGGACGCAAGAGGAAGCTGTCTTTCCACCCTGGTGCCATGCAACTTGTTAAAGTTACAAGGTCTCAGATGTGAATGGGGAGGAGGACTGTTAAATTTGGTGTTTTGAGTTCAACTCTCATACTGGCCACTGGAGGTTTAACATGGCACCTCATGGCAAAGAACTCTCTGAGGATGTCAGAAACAGAATTGTTGCTATCCACAAAAAACAAACTAGGCTATAAGATGATTTCTAACATGCTAAAACTGAGATACAGCACAATGGCCAAGGTCATAATTTTGTTTTCTACTAAATGTCAGCACTGAATATATATTAAGTTTGACTTGCAGCGCTGTGTATCTGTTCTTAAAAATTATTTTAATTAAATAATAGTGTTAATTAACATAATTCTGATCATATTTCGCTCATTCAAACAGCCCGAAAACAGCCAGTTTATGGGGCGGATCGGGTCGGGCTCAGGCTCAGGCTCATAATGACAGTTTATGGGTCGGGTTGGGTCCTAAGCTCTAATGGTTGGTTTAGTTGGCCTACCCAGCAGGCAACCATTCCTTTACTCAGTTTCAGGATCAGGAGAGATCTGCACTAACCATTTCCGTGCCTGAGGCGGTCAGATTAGGACACTTAACCCGCGCTGAACACCTGGTCCTTATGGCATCCCCAGTCATGTCCTTAGAGCATGAGCCAACCATCTGGTGGAGGTTTTCACTGACAACTTTAACTTGTACCCAAGCTCTGGAAAAAATGAGACCACTTCAGTATCTAAATTAGTTTATCTGATTTTACTATTTATCTATTTATTTAATTGAGTGAATTGAACATTGTTGTTTTATTCTATAAACTGCAGACAACATTTCTCCCAAATTCCAAATATAAATATTGTCATTTAGAGCATTTATTTGCAGAAATGGGAAATGTCTTAAATAACAAAAAAGATGCAAATCTCTAAAGTTTTAAGAGTCAATATAAAAATAGGTTAAATAACCCTGTTTTTTTAATCACAGGTTTCATGCATATTGGCTTGTTCTCCTCCACCAGTCTTACACAATGCTTTTAGATAACTTTATGCCACTCGTGCTTCAAAAATTCAAGCAGTTCAGTTTGGTTTGATGGCTTGTGATCATCCATCTTCCTCTTGATTATATTCCAGAGGTTTTGGATTTGGTAAAATCAAAGAAATTCATCATTAAGTGGTCTCTCTTTTTTTTTTTTTATCAGAGCCGTATATGATTTAGGAGAATCACCCTTGTCTAGTCCCAGAAGAACTGCTATTTCCTGCTAGAATAAATACCATCCTGCTGCTGCAATGGGACTATATCAGCTGGTCAAAGCTCATATATATAAACCAGTCAAAAGTTTGGACACACAGTTTTGTTTCTTTTTATGATTGTTTATACATTGAACAGTTTATATTAAAGATTATATTAAAGCTGTAAAGGAATTATTCTGTAAACAAAAAGTGTTAAACAAACCAGAATCTGTTTTATACTTTAGATTGTACTAAGTATCGCATGTATTTTGAGGACAGATCTGCACACTCTTGGTATTTTAATCTCAGTGTCTTCATGAGGCAGCGTCACCTGGAATAGTTTTCTCAGCATCTTGAAGGAAGGAGTTCCTGGAGGTGCTGAACAATAGTTGCTGTTTTTCCTTCTCACTGTGAAGCTCCAGCTCATCCCAAACCACCCATTGCAGTTGGGTTTAGGTCAGGGAATTGAAAATTAAAGAAATTAAAGAAACCTTTGACTGGTACTGTATGTTCCCTCCTTTGAACCACTGTGGAGCCTCACCAATTTGCACGCTGCCCTCACTCACTTGGACAAGAAGAACACATTCAGTATGTGAGAATGCTGTTCATAGACTACATGTACCACACCATCATCCCTCACAAACTACTGTAATCTCAAAGCTCATAGACTCTGGTCTAAACACTCATCTCTGCAATAGGATGGACCCAGGTGGTGAAAATAAGAAACTGTTTCACCTTCATTTCAGTTCTGAGCACAGGAGTCCCCCAGGGTTGTACGCTTAGCCCCCTCCTGTTACTCTCTGTTTACACATACACACGTAGCACAGAACATATTCAACACTATTACCACATTCTTTTCTAATAATACAACATTATGCCTTTAACATGTACAGCTCTGGAAAAAAAAAAGAAATCAGTTTTTCTGATTTTGATATTTGTAGGTATATATTTGAGTAAAATGATCATTGTTGTTTTATTCTATAAACTACAAACAACATTTCTCCCAAATTGCAAATAAAAATATTCTCACATTTATTTGCAGGAAATGAGAAATGGCTGAAATAACAAAAAAAAAAGATGCAGAACTTTCGGACTTCAAATAACACAAAGAAAACAAGTTCATATTCATAAAGTTTTAATAGTTCAGAAATCAATATTTGTTGTTTTTTCATGTATCTTGGTATGTTCTCCTCCACCAGTTTTACACACTAATTTTGGATAATTTATGCCACTCCTGGTGCAAAAAATCAAGCAGTTCAGTTTGGTTTGATGGCTTGTGATCATCCATCTTCCTCTTCCTCTTTTCAAATTGGTAAATTCATGGAAACTCATCATTTGTAAGTGTTCTTTTTTTTCGTGAGCTGTATATGCAGTACATATGAATAAATACTGCTGTATAAGGCTTTTCTTGCTATGTATAGTATTACATTACATTTAAATTTGCAACATTTAGCTGACCCTTTTATCTAGAAGAACAAGATTATTCCTATGACATAATTCTTGGGTTAATGTAGTGTTTGTAGTCTTGCCCAAGAACTCTTATTGGTGTAGCACAGCATATTCACCCAGACTCCTGGTGTTATTCACTGCACCACACCAACCACCAGTATTATGTTAAACTGCTTTAAAAAAATTATTAATTGTCATAAACTTGATTTGACTGGACCACTTAAGGCATTTTCCCCATGAAGGATTATCCAAGTTCAAAATCTCCATTCAAAATGTTGTATAGTGTAAAACTGGGCTTAATCCCTGTTTGGGAAACTGACTCATTACCTGCTTAGTTAAATTTTACAGTCAGTTTTTGGTGAGAATTTGTGTTGATTTGGTTTTGTCAAACCAACACATTCACACGTGTTCAGATTAAACTGTTTAGTTTATCTATTTGGATAAGAATTAATTTCTATCGGGTTGTGGGGTAAAAGAATACAGAATTTTCAGAGGGGCTTCTGTGATTTTATTTATTTTTTTTCGATTTTCTATATCTTTTATTGGAAAAAAAATATATATATATATATACATGTAATTATCAGTCTGACGCATAAGAGCTCCTCTAGTGGATATTAATCACTTCTCAAATTGTTAAAACCAAAAAAAAATAAATCAAATTATTGTTGAAACAAGCATCATTTTGACCATTTGAACAGAGAATGTGAACGTGATTATGTGACAAAGTGAATCAAAGATAATTCAATAACTCATTAAACCTTGATTATTTTATTGTGTTTTATCACAAAGAAGATGTGAGATTTTATTTATATATATATATATATATATATATATATATATATATATATATATATATATATATATATATATATATATATATTTTTTTTTTTTTTTTATACAGATTTGTTGAGAAATTAATCTAATCCATTCTGAATAGTACTAATGACCATAAATGCTTGGATAAATAGACATAACAAAAAAAGTCCTAATTCCACTGTCCACCATTATTTCCTGCAGAATCTTTCGACTTATTATTACGCCACTGGGAGGAAAAGTGCCAACTTTTGAAGCAATTTATTCAGGTTGGACCGGAGACAGTAAAATGCTTCTTATTAATAGAGTATCCATCTAGCAGCTGCCACTAGCAGTCACATGATCAATAAAGACAAATGAGGCAGTTCCACTGGCAGCCACACATGTCCATTCCACCATGTTTCACACATGAGCTGCTAAGCTTTGCATCATGAACGGTTCCTTTTTTCTTCCCGTTTTTCTCATTCCATCAATCACTTTAACCTCCTCACACTTATAGAATGCATTACTCCAGAACTGCTGGCTGTGATGTATTTTAGGAAACTTTAACGACACATATTTTCCCTTTGTGAAGTTAACCTGTTCATTTCACATTGAGTTCAGACTTCTGTATTATTCTCTTTATGGTATTCTGTAGCAATTTTGCTGCATATCTGCATCTCACATATCGTTCTTAATCTGATCAGCAGTTATCTTTTACAAATAAAATTAAAAAGTAATTTAAGCTCATCAGTGTGCTTTTGCTTTAGCAATGTGCCAAACTGTTGATTTAGACATACTGTACCAATATCATATCAGTATATATGGAGTGAGTGTCACTTTATATTTATTAGGATATATATTTTTAAAAGCAAATGATGGTATGTGTTTATTTTTTTAGGCAGCTTATTAATAATTAATATAATTGAAATAGTTAACACATAATAATTGTGCATTCACAAATTAAATCTAGGTTAAGAACCATTTTTTTTATTATTATTTTTAATTGTTAGTTACATTGTCTTGTTAGTACATTTTGTTGAGATTACATGATTGTCATGTAGTTGCATTCTTATTTTTCTGCTTGATTTTATTTAATTGTATTTTTGGTCCTACTCTATAATTACTGTCTGTAACAACTGTGTAGTTACACAATAACAATCAATAATAACAGCGTTGCTATTGGTGATGTTCACATTGTTTCACATTAATTACAGTTGTACAGGTTATGTTATTACACTGGTGTATAAAGGTCAGTTAGACATAGCAGAATATTTTGTATTTTAATAAAATCTGAATAATGATTTTAGTATTTAAAAATGAAACAAAAAAATAAACACTTATTCTACACATATTATTACATGATAAAATGCACACACTACATTTTTGTAGCTGTAATAATTTTGTAACAATGTGCTCTTCATGAGTGTACTGTTATCAGATGGATTGGTAACATGTAACTGCACAGTTATTAGAGACAATTAGTAAAAAGTAGATCATTTGTATTAATATATTTGACTTTTATGAAAATGTAGGTATCTCTAAAATAGTGTAAATATTACAATTACAATAACCCTAATATCCACTTTTATAGCACTTCAATATTTAAAGAAATAACTTTTGGTTACTGAAAATGATCTATGAACATTTATCATTTAAGCATGAATTATAACTTTGACTATTAATTAGGCTAACTGAAGCTTGTACAGGGTTTGCACAGGTAAAAAAAAAAGACAGAAATAAAATTACCAAAACTTTTTCTCACTCAACTAATTCCAAGACAAAATCATTCTTTATCACAATTGTCTCGAGACAAGATCATGTCAAAATAATGATGAGGACCAGACAAGACCAAAAAAGACCAATCATTCTTAAAGCTGGACACTTAAGTACTATACCAGTAGTGTCATAAATAATGTTGTCTTTTAGGGCTGGCCCATACTGTACAAACAATAATTATAATCTATAATAATATTCTTATTGGTTTATGTACTCTTTTTACACCTTAATTACAGTTTTTAGCTCTTACATAACTGTTTTTTGTAAACAGACAGCACCATTTAAAGTGATGTCCAACCTATTGTTTCCATTACATTTCATTGTCATTTTTTTAACCCTTGTGTGGTGTTCAGATCTGTGGGACTCGTTTTCATTTTTCATCAAATGATACTAAAAAGGGCAAATATTAACCATGTAAGCTGTTTATATTGCTTGCAATTTAGGTGAAGCAAGCATGTGTAAAGCATTTTAATGTAAAATTGCTTAATTTTTCTGAATTAAATACAAGTAACAAAGTAAACGAGTAACAAAAATATGAACACCACACAAGGGTTAAATACGCATATAGTAAGCAGCTCGCTTTAAACGTACATGCAGCTTTTGTATTAAAAAGGGTGCAAACATAACATGCTTGTAATTCAGCTAAGAAAAAGTGTACAATCTGAAAACCACATGAAAACGTTCATTACATGTTTCTAACAGAAGCAAACGTCTATCTATTAAGATTCCCTCTGACAACTTCTATATGTGAAGATGTACAATCTCAATTATTCCATTTGAAAATGAAATTAAAACAGTAATTTGATTAATTAAGTTAAGCCATTTTTCAAGTTAAATTATACAATTTCTTATTTTATTGTCTGCTCCTTGTCCATACCCAAGAATATGTCAATGGGTCAATGCTGCATCAAAACAACACAAATAGTGTCTAAGTTCACTGATTATGTCTATATCACACTGACATTTCTAAGACTAAAGTACATTTTTTTTATTTTCGTACAGAACTGCTCCCTTTTAACATCCATCTCTCTCACACGTTCTATCTTCTGTAAATTATTTGCAGACTCTCCATCACTGCTTATCATGGTGAAGTGTGTAAAGATTAAAGCCAGTGCATTCCATCAGCCACGCTGTGAACAAAAGTCTAATCTACTTCTCAATATGTGAATTGGCGTTCCCGTGTACGCGTGCTTGTGCATAGAATGATCTGATTTAACGCTGCTAATCAAATGCTTAGCATGGCTATCTCATCATTTATTTGATAGCCTCTCGCAGGTGTATCTCCTCCTCTGCCGAACACACGGCATAGACAGTTCCTGATCTAAACTCTGATCTGCCCAGCTTACTCAGTATGTCCACGTACTGAGCTCCACCAGCCCGGGAGACTGTACACACATTGCACTTTGAACTAAAAACTCTTAAATACTTGAACACCACAGCTGTAAAGCTCGAGCATCAGGCTGGTAATGCTCCTTGACTTGAGCTGCACACTTTAATATACTGCAGCTTGACCTGATTGCCTTCAACCACAGCTGACTGCCCACATACTACATATAAACTGTTTATGCCAAGGGTGTAAAGATAGATAGACAGACAGACAGACAGACAGACAGACAGACAGACAGACAGACAGACAGATAGATAGATAGATAGATAGATAGATAGATAGATAGATAGATAGATAGATAGACAGATAGATAGATAGATAGATAGATAGATAGACCACAAGTCAACAGCACCCTAGATAAAAGTATTTTGGTTTGTTTAAGACTTTAACGTTATTACATTATTCTTTATGTGTTCCTTCATAGTCTGTATTAATTCAGAATTAATTTACAATGTAGGAAAAATACAATAAGTTGTGTCCAAACTTGACTGGTACTGTATGTATATTTGTGTTAAACCATCCATCCATTCAGTCTAGCATTTCTAATGTGTCTTTTGAAGGAAGCAGAGTACAATCTTTTAACACAATTAACCAGATACCCCTATTAAGAGGCATTTCTTTCTTTCTTTCTTTCTGCTTTTGACAACTGGTTCAGGTTTGTCTGATATTACATTTTGATGATCTGAGAAGTGTAAATATGACAAAAAAGTATACTCTTTTCATACAGTATACTGTACTAGCCTTGGCCTGTGTGTTGGCTTTTCTGAAAAGTGTATTGAGTGTATTGTCTGTACCAGAGCTGTACTGTACAAATCTGTATAGGCATTAGCACAATAAAGCTAAACTCTATTGATTTGAACATATATTCCAGAGAGGAAAATAAATAAATACATAAATATCTATTAGTTTGAGATCTCTGAGACCTCTATTTTGAGAGCTTTTGGATGGAGGTCATCTGCCAAGCACCAAGCTATGTATTGGTATGTGTTTGAAAATGCCTGTTTATTTTTGAGGCCTTTTTAGCATAAAGTATATTGTGTTTTATAGCATGGATTCCTCTGGTGGTGTTATCTCAATAAAACCAGAGTTCAGGCCACAGGGAAGATTTTGCGAGGTTTTTGCGAGAGCGAGGAGAGTAAAGGAAAGGGAGGAAAGAGAGGATGTAAAAACTAAAAAAAAAAAAAAAACAGACAAGCTGCGAATGCTCTTTCGGTGCAGCGTTTCATTCATTCGAGCCACGTTAAAACATCTTCCGCTTTCAATTAAACACAAGTAGAAGCATGATTACAGCTATTATGACTTCCATAAGCATTCGGCAAATGCTACGCAGCAGGTGTGGCTGTTACAAACGAGCCGTTCCTCCATCTTTCTTCCTCCTAAACTGTGCTGTTTTAAGTCATGCTGTCAACATCATCCACTCTTTTTGAACACATCATTGCACACGAGACAGGAAAAAGGCTAAACATTAACCTCCTGTAAGCAAAGCTCCAGTCAGCCTGAAATCCTCGCTCCGTATTAATGACACCGCTTTGAAGAGCGAGTCGGTTTTGCGTTCGGCGCCGGCGTATTTGTTTAATTAGAAAGGGTTAGGGATTTAATAAGCTGTCAGCGACGAGACCATTGCTGGCTGGGAGTGCATGATGTGCGCTATAGTATATTGCCTTTCCACTGGGATGACTCACTGGTGCGCTGACTGCATTACGGTACTGAGCTCAGTGACTAAACAGCAGGCTAGAGGTTAAGATCTCTCCAGGCGCTGCGCAGAAACTTCGCTCGCCGCTTTTCAGCCTCCACGTCATGTCAGAACGATATTTCAGGGATTTATGAGGTTAAGGTTGAAGAACCGGCAGACACTGTAATGTGCTCTTAATATAATAGGACAGGCCTACACAGGGACAGTCGTAAGAAGAGGCTGGATGTTGATGCGTTGATGTGCACACAGCACTGATTTAAGATTTGAAGGCACAGGTCAGCTGCAGCAGCAGCAGCAGAAGCATGACTCTAATGTATTATGCTTTAGGTGGTCGTGTTGACGTGATGTGCACTTAATAAAGGGAGGGATGATGTATGTGCTGAAATGTCCTTGAATGTCCTTAAAGGGTATCCATCACTTCCACAACTGAGATGAGCATTTGTTGTGTTACATTTACACCACTCATGGAAAACGCTAGAAAACGATGGTAGAAATGAACTGTAATAAACTGGTAAAGTCAAGTCAAATCAGACACAAATAAATTCATTGTGGACTGGCTAGAGATAGAGCTAGACCAATAATATATCTAAGGCATCTGCAAGAATAGGGAAATTAATTTTAAAAGACTTTTAAAGACTTTGGAATACCACCCAGAGACTAAATTTGGAGATTTTTTATTATTTAGAAATAATAAAATGGCCAAAAGCAACAACACTACTATTACATTTATAGTAAGCTTGCGATTCCTATAAACAACCAAAAATAGAACTCTTTAAACCCAACCTATATTATTATATAGTTAAGCTGTTTAATTAGTAGGCTAACACACACATCCGTAGCTGTCCAGTGAAAAAAAGCAAGTATCTTCAAAACAGCAACTTTAAAGGAGAGAAGAAAAAAAAAAAACTTCTGAACTTTTAATGGAAGTCAATGTAAAAATTGTTTATTTCTGGTCATTTTCAAGTATTTCTATTGGCCCATTCATCAATATTTTTTTTTTCAACAGTGTGTCTGTTGAAACAGTCTGTCTGTTGAATTTATGTAGTAAACTAAAATCATGCAAATAAAAAATGGAGATATTAGTTTTTCATTGGCCAGTGACAATATTGAATGTGGAATAGACCTTTGGGAGATGGATTTGACACAATTAAAGTGAAATTAACATTTGTTGTGATACATTTACACCGTTCATGGGAAACGTTAGTAAACAATGGTAAAAAATGTAATGTTATAAACTAGTAAATCAAATCAAGTCAAGTCAAGTAGTTTTATTGTCAATACTGCATATGTACAGGACATACAGAGAATTGAAATTACGTTACTCTCCTTCCCAATTTTACAGCAAGTACAGATAATAGATATAATAAAGGAGAATGGGAGACACTATGGGTACAATACAGCAGGGACACAAATAGACATACATGAGACAAAAACAAGGTGCAGTGGTGTGGGGGAGGAATCGATATATAAATATAAGTAAATAAGTAAAAATAGATATATAATTATAATATAAAAGAGTGGGAGACACTATATGTTCAATACAGCAAGACACAATAAACATATGTAAGACAATAGTGCAATATTGATGGTGATTGAGATGGAATGACAGTAAAAAAAATCAGACACAAATGAAATAATTGTGGACTGGCTAGAGATAAGGCTGAACCAATCCTATACCCAAAGTATCTGCAAGAATAGGGAAATTGATTTTAAAGACTCTTAAAGGCTTTGTAATACCAATAACAAAATGGCAAAACGTAACAACACTACTATTACTATTATTTTCTACAAACGCAAGCAAAGTTTAACACAACCAGAAAATGGAACTGTTCTTACACTGAAAATATGACCCAGTGCAAAATGCAATAAATTTAAACCCAACCTATATTATCATAAAGTTGAGCCTTTTAATTAGTAGGCTAACGTACATATCATCACTGTCCATTTAAAAAAAAAAAAAAAAAAACTTTCAATAGGAGTCAATGTAAAAAAAAGTTTATTTCAGGTCATTTTAACGTATTTCTATTGATCCTTTCAACAATACATTTTTGAACTGTGTAATATGACAGTTTGTCTGTTAAAATTATGTAGTAAACTAAAAATCAACAAAAATGGAGATACTTTTTTTTTTATTGGACAGCGGCAATATGGAATTTGAAATAGACCTTTGGGAGATGGATTTCAGACAATTAAAGACAAATTACGTTTTTTTTAAAGAACTGCAGATGCATTGTATATCGGTATAGGGTCCAATTTCAGTGTCATTAACTCCTCGGATATCCGACAGACATGCACGCTCTACTGAACTATCAATCTGCCATAAAGTAACAAAATATAACATAAATTAAACATCTCACTGATCCAGATTCCACTTCACATCTTAGCATGAACCCACAACAACTTTCTGTGTCACTGTCAACATTCTGTAACTGAACAAATAGCTAGCAATGAGCTGCTGGTTTTATTAAATGTTGTTTGTTTGGAGATATTTTAGTCTGGAAATGCAAAAAAGCAAAAAAAGTTACTAAAAATGTGAGTAAAGTCAGCATGCAGAGGGGTGGAATTATGGCTGCTTTGTATAATACAAACAGTTTATTCAAGCACCCGCAGAGGATTCATGTGAAAAAGTACAGCTAACAGACAGGAAAAGATCAGCAGGCAGCGGGGCCAAGTTGGTGCTTCCCAAAAAACACAATACATTTCCAGCAGACAACCTAAATTCTACCAGGATTAACAATATAAATGTGGAAGGATCAGCCATTAATAAATGTATGTGAATGTTCAATGCATGTATAACCTTTTTCTTTTTTCTTTTAAAAAGTTAGTAGCCTAACATAAGATACAAAAAATAAAATCACTATATACTCTCTGGCTACTGATTATACACTCTCTGGGCCCAGCTGGTCATATTTGCATTATGGCATGCTTACATGATGGACAATAAAACAGATATGCAATAGTCATAAATTCGCAGCTGCTAACTTAAATAAACAAAAAATATATATAGTGTTGTGCTCTTTATGTGAGTTAGATTTACGTGCAATAATAACACAAGTTATTATGACACAAGTTAATTGTTTTAGTTGATCTTAAAGGATAGTCCGCACAACCTTCAAAACACATTTTATAGAACTTAAAGGAGGCTAACTAACAACACAAATAAAAATGCATTTGTTAAAAATTATGTTTCATTTTCTATGTTTAATTAAATTGAGTATATTTTATCAAATAAATGAGGCTCAAGGCTTCGAATAGTTAACTGGTTCGAATCCCAGTCATGCAGCTTGCCATCAGCTGCCGGAGCCCTGAGAGAGCACAGTTGGCCTTGCTCTCTCTGTGTGGGTAGATGGCGCTCTTTCCCCTCATCACTCCAAAGGGTGATGTGGATCAGCACAGGCATCTGTGAGCTGATGTATCATAAATTCTCAGCTGCTGATTTTAATTAACAAAAAATAAAGTGTCGTGCTCTTTATGTGAGCACAACACTTTGATGTGCAGCGTGATTGACACAAGTTAATTGTTTTAGTTGATCTTAAAGGATAGTCAGCAGAACCTTCAAAACACATTTCATAAAACTTAAAGGAGGATAACTAACAACACAAATAAAATGCATTTGTTAAAAATTATGTTTCATTTTCTATGTTTAATTACATTTAGTATATTTTGCATTTACATTGATAGTGCTTCATAATTAACTGAACTAAACAAATGTAGCTGACACAAAGCAAGATATGTAGTTGGGACAGCTTAAGTGTACTTGGTTCACAGGTAATCATGTCATTAACTCAATTTATTTTCTTTAATTATACCAAAATTAAAGAGTTTTCAGCAGAACTCAAAATATGCATGTCACAGAAATTAAATTAGACCAACTAAAAAAAGTTAGTGAGAGTTATTTTATTTATTTATTTATTTTACAGTGAATAAAAAAATATCTTTTTTATAGTAATTACAGTTGTGTATGTATGGAAGTCCTTATATGCCATTCCAAAAGCAAAAGTGACATCAAAATAATCAAAATGATAAGAAATGACCAAAATAATGTGCTAGGATCTAAAAATAGGGAAAAAGGATTTCAAAAAAGAGATATTATCTCAACATAACGAGAAAGTATTTTCAAATAATGAGAAAGGATCTGAATAGTAGGCAAAGATCTCAAAATAATGAGAAAAGATATTAAAATAACATGAAACAACCTCAAAGTAACAAGACAAGATCTCAAAGTAGCATAAAACTCTCTCAAAATAATGAGATGTAGTCTCAGAATAAGGAGAAAATATAAAAAAACAGTATATCCAAAAATATATCCAAAAAGAATTACTATAATTAACGTATCAGAATCTGACGGACCCACAACTAGCTTTTAACATATTTAAAATCACTGTATTGTATTAAACTATATATTAAGAATTATATATTAAGCATCTTGACAATACCCACATTTATTTGACTGTTTATCTACAGCAGACTAGAAAGTGTTAGTTAGTGCTTGTCTTGCCTCTGTTTTTGCTTCTCTCTCTCAGAAATCTTAGAAGTTTGAGAAAACATGGAGAGTAACCCTTCAGAGGGATGTGTGAGGGTGTGTGGGTGTGTACCACTGTTGAAGTCCTTTTTATTCAGTCTCATTAACCAGTTCATCTGGAGTTGGGAAACACAGTGCACATGCAGGCAGGCTGATTAAAGCTGCAGAAGCAGAGGAGATGGGGAGGATGTGATAATGTAATACAGCGCTGAGAGCATTACTCACACGGATAAAAAAATATCTAACAAAAAAAACTCAGTCTTCACCCCTTCCGCTCTGAGAAACCACACCGAAACACATGGTGTTAGATGTGGAAAAAGTGAGAATGTTCCTTAAGACTTTATTCTATTCGAAGGGTACCTACATAGAGGCTTCATAACACAATCATAAGCGTTGAATAAGGCATTTATAAAGCAATGAATAAATATTTACGAATGTTATGGTAGCCATTTTATCGAATAAATGATACTCTACTGACACCATGCATTTGCGCTGCCAGTATGATCGGAAGATCTTTGATTCAAATCCCAGTTATGCAGCTTGCCAGCAGCTGCTGGAGACTTGAGAGAGCACAATAAGCCTTGCTCTCTCTGGGTGGGTAGATGGTGCTCTTTCAACTCATCACTCCTTGGGTGATGTAGATCAGCACAAGCTAAATGAAATTTCTTTGAATGTAATTCAAAATCTTATGTCATGTTGCAAGCAGGGACATAAGATGTTCATAAATTTCCAAAAATACTACTTAATAAATACTTAAATAAAATTATTTAGTGCTTGTTAATGTGTTATAAAGATCATATATAGGTTGTCTTAAATAAAAATAAAAAATAAAAAATCCTAAATTTCCTTCGGGATAAATAAAGTATCTATCTATCTATCTATCTATCTATCTATCTATCTATCTATCTATCTATCTATCTATCTATCTATCTATCTATCTATCTATCTATCTATCTATCTAGCTAGCTAGCTAGCTAGCTAGCTAGCTAGTCTTTAAATAAAGAGTAACCCTTAATTTGAAGGAAACTCAAACACTAGGTCAACACTGAGTTAATAACACAAATTAAGCATACAGTATACAGGGCTGCAACTATTTCATATTTTGGTAGACTACTTATTTGTTGATTTTTATTTTCTGATTAGACGATTATTCAAAGATTATTTCTGCTATGCCCGTAATCTCTGCTTGCTGTGGGTATGACTCCTGTTTCTAGCTCTCTCCATCACTACAAAACAGTAGAAACAGCTAAACATGGGATTTAAATGCTGTTTATAATTAATATAGTTGATTATTCTGATTACTCTCTGTTGCATAATAGAATAAGGCACTTAATAAGAATAAGAATAAGGCATTAAATCACTATTCTAATATATATATATATATATATATATATATATATATATATATATATATATATATATATATATATATATTTCTATTGGGACAACAATGCTGACATTTGAGTGTAATACTCTTCAGCATTAACTACTATATTGTGGCTGCTAACCACTGTAATTCCAATGCCAATTTCTTAGGTAAATATTTGCCAGTACAACAATGCTTCAGAAGAATCAAGAACCACGCAATCAATCTATTTGTGGTGCACATATTAGAATCTGACCTCCACCTTTAACCCATCCATGCAGTGAACACACCCAATACACACACTACTGGACAGAGGCCAGAGGTGCCCAGAGCAGTGGGCAGCCCAGGCTGTGGCCCCCGGGGAGAGGTGGGGGTTAGGTGCCTTGTTTCAGGCCCTGTCAGTTCAGGGGATTAAACCATTTGTGACCTTTGGGCCACAAGGGCACCACAAGGGCACTTCTTTAACCTTCAGGCCTCACTGCTCCACATGTCAGAAGAGGGTTTTTAAATGAATAAATAAAAATTGCAAAACTTCCCCTCCATTACTCCTTTATACTGTTGGATGTATTGCAACCTTTTGTACTGTAGCCCCCTAATATTGTACATTTCAATGGATATGGACACATTCTGTTCTACCTCTTACAGTTTATCTAATATGACAGTCTGGTTCGTTTCATTTTTTATGTTTGACATACAGTGTTTACACAACAATGTACTGAAATGATTACAGCAAATGTCTCTTGACAACATTATACTCTACACAAGTGTCCAATTGTCATGGTTGGCCAATGACTGGAAGCAACTGGCTCTACAAATGGTCCAAACATGACACACAGTTTTTTTAATGCTTGCTTTAGACTAAACACCTTTTCTATATAAAAAAAACATGTCTGTGCATTCCTCTCTCAGATAGAACTGTCTGGAGTGTTTGTGCTCCCAGATGTTTAGTGTTTGTCATCAGGGTCTCACTGAGATTTCATCCCACTGCTGGTTCCGCCATGGTGACTGCCATATAAAAAACAATGCAACCGACAACAATGAGCAAGATAAATCTCTCTGTTTCACTTGTTACTTCATCTAAAGTACATGTAGTCAATAGAAATACAATTCATTATTAAATTACGTAACTAAGCATCTTTTATTGAATGGAATTGGATAGAAATTTAGCTACACTGCATTCTAATTTATAATCTATTCCTATTTAATGAAAGAGTTTAACTGCCTCATTGTTTTAATATATTTGGAAAAAAATAAAGATACAGCTCTGGAAGAAAAAAAAAAGTGTCCACTTTAGTTTGTGAATCAGCTATCTGATTTAGCTATTTATAAGTATAGGCACAAAAATGATTTTGTCATTAAAGCATTTATATGCAGAAAATGAGAAATGGCTGAAATAAAAAAAAGGTTGCAGAGCTTTCAGACCTCAAATAATGCAAAGAAAACAAGTTCATATTCAATTTGGTGGAATGACCCTGGTTTTTAATCACAGTTTTCATGTATATTGGCATGTTCTCCTCCACCAGTCTTACACACTGCCTTTAGATAACTTTATGTCTTTACTCCCGATGCAAAAATTCAAGCAGTTCAGTTTGGTTTAATGGCGTGTGATCATCCATCTTCCTTTTGATTATATTCCAGAGGTTTTCAATTTGGTAAATTCAAATAAACTCATAATTTTTAAGTGGTCTCTTATTTATTTTTTTCCAGAGCTGTATATCCAATCACTGAGCATGATAAGATTGCAGGTACAATTTTGAGAAGTCAGGAGCTCCGGAGACAACAATTAGCGTCTCTGTCTTGGCAGGTAAGATGGGAACTCCACATCTCCACTCATTATCCAGTGTGGGTGTCTGGTAGGTGAATGAACAAAATCAGCTAGCAATTAGTGCTCTCCTTTAAGCATGTTCAGCTGTCCAAAGATGTTGCATCAGTGGAGGTTAAAGGATGCATATGGTAATAGTCACCCATTATGAGATTGGGGGAGATATAGAGCTTGGGGATGAGAATGGGAAATGACTGAAATATCTTAAAAATAATACATTTTAATAACAAATAACTAAATACCCATTTTTCTTTTTGTAGCAATGCTAGAGGTGTTCAACTCTCAACCAATTTAAGTAACAAATTAAGTATTAAGGATTAAGTAGGCCATAAGTTGCGAAAGTAATTTTAAATAGAAGTAGTTTTTTTTTGTTTGTTTTTTTTGCGCAAATTGAATTGTCAATGTTTTCAACTCATTATTCTTCATGACATGTGGAAATTATTAACTCTATTATTAGCACAGATAGCTTGTTAATCTACCAGGTGGCAGTGTCAATGGTTTACACAGCCTGTAAACCATTGCAACAGTAAAACAACTTTTGATTGGTTGTCCAAAGAAGCTTTCAGTGAATTCAATGCATCACTTTTGCACTTAAAATGTGCACGAACCTTCTTAAAAAAAACTAAAAACTAAAAGTTTATAGAACCCCCACCCAGGCCAGAGGATACACCAATTAAATGTCCTGTTCACAGAAGCAAACATCCCTGCCAAGAAGCATTTAAGAAGCTTTATTTTAGGAGTGCGTGTAACTAGGCCAATTGTATGTCTGCTGCCTGCGGGTAGTGTGTGTGGTAGGACAGTCCTACCTCTATCCTCCACTGAACGCTCTTCAAAACCCCTCAATGAATGCTTCTCTGCTATCGGCTCTCAGCTGAATCATTTTGGTACAAGGGACTCTGTCAGAGAGGACAGCCAAATCGTTCTCCACTCGCTGAACAATGAAAAGCGAGTGCACGCTCTCGTTCTCCCGCTCTCTCTCTCTCTCTCTTTCTCTCGCTTACTCTCTTTCATTTCAAAGATCACGCAATCAGCCCACAGCTCGTGAACTCAAACCACAGCGATCCTTTCACGCCTTTAAACAGTAAACAGCGCTCCCTCTGTGTGTGTCGTCTGTGTGTGTGTGTGTGCTCGTGGATGAGAGCCGCTGTGTAAGCGTCTGTGTGTGCGTGTGTGTGGATGTGTGTGAGGGGATTCATAGACGTCTCTGAAGTGGCTTAAGACAAAGTGAAGAACATGAGACTGTTGGGTAAAAGGAACACACACACACTCACACACACAAACACACACACAGATGGACAGGGCCCCCCAATCCATCCCCCCTCCATTCATTCTGTCAGCCGTCTAATAACAAACATTAGCATTCATCAGTGCCCACTTCACTATCTGCCTCTCTCTCTCTCTCTCTCTCTCATTCTCTCGCTCTCTCTCTCTGTATGTGTATCTCTCTTTCTCTGTCTCTCTCTCATATGTTCTCTATATGTGTATCTCTCTCTCTGTCTCTCTCTCTCTCTCATTCGTTCTCTGTATGTGTATCTCTTTTACTCTCTCTCTGTATGTGTGTCTCTTTTACTCTCTCTCTCTTTATGTTTCTCTCTCTCACTCCCTCTTTATGTGTATCTCTCTCTCTGCCTCTGTCTCTTATTTGTTCTCTGTATGTGTATCTCTCTCTCTCTGTCTCTCTCTCTCTCATTCGTTCTCTGTATGTGTATCTCTTTTTCTCTCTCTCTGTATGTGTATCTCTCTCTCTTTCTCTCTCTCTGTCTCTATCTCTCTCTCATTCAATCTCAGTATGTGTATCTCTTTTTCTCTCTCTCTCTCTCATTCTCTGCATCTCTCTCTTTCTGTATATGTATCCCTCTATTTCTCTTTTACTATCTGTGTATGTTTCTCTACCTCTCTCTCACTCACTCTCTCTGTTTATATGTCTCTCTCACTCTCTCTGTATGTGTATCCCTCTCTCTCGTTCTCTCTCTTTCTGTATGTGTCTCACTGTCTCTCTCGCTCTCTCCCTGTATGTGTATTCCTTCCTTTGTCTCTCTCTTACTATCTCTGTATGTTTCTCTACCTCTCTCTCCCTCACTCTCTCTCTTTATATATGTCTCTAGCTCACTCTCTATGTCCCTGTCCCTCTTTCTCTGTATATGTGTTTCTCTTTCTCTCTGTGTATCTGCTCCTCTCTCTCTCTCTTTCTCTGCCTTTTGTCTTTCTCTGTCTCTCTCTCTGTTTGTGTTTGTGTATCTCCTGCACTCTCTCATATGTAGATCACAATAACTCGACCTTCTCGCAGGGCTCTAGCAGTCTAACCCAGCACTATAAAGTGGTTAAAAGAGAGAGTGTGTGTGTGTGTGTGTGTGTGTGTGTTAGGGTGTGTGTGTGTGTCTCAGACCAGTGTAAGGTGCACCAGCGCAGATGAGTATTTAAACCTGGCTAAAAGCATAAGGAGGATAAGCTGCTGATAAGCTGCTGCCCTACTCCTCTCAGCAGCCACGTCGTCTGCCGTTGTGTCTGTGTGTGTGTGTGTGTGTGTGTGTGTGTGTGAGAGAGAGAGTGTGTGTGCGAGAGAGAGAGAGAGTGTGTGTTGGTTAGGAGTTAGGAAGCAGATCAGACCACACCAGCAGAGTCACGGACAGACGGAGCCATACCGACACACACACACAGATGCACACTATCATACACACCAGTCCACAGGAGAGCAGCAACTCCACAGAAGCTTGTAGTTTATGTAGCTCAGCGAGAGAAACACAGTCTGAAAGTGCACATGCACACACACACACACACACACATACAAGTACACACTGCATACAAATGTCTTTCGCTCTCTCTATTCTCTCTCTCTCCTCACTTCTTCTCTCACTCATCCCTATATAAGCTACTTCCTTCTTCCTTCTCAGCTCCTTCTTTTTTCACTCTATCTTTCCTTTCTTGTTTTCTTTCTTTATGTCCATCTCTCTTACAAACATATAGATATCAAATAGGCTATCCCTCCTTTTTGAATGATCTCTCTCTCTCTCTCTTTCTCTCTCTCTGTCTTTCAGTATTCTCTGCATGCACACACAAACACACACACACACACACACACACTCTAGCTGAAATAACACTGCTCTCTCTCTCTGTATCTTCTGCATAAACACATATAGATATGTGGATAGTTTATACGTACAGACACTCTCTCTTTCTCTTTCTCTCTCTGTTACTTTGTCACTTTCTCTCTCTTCCTTGATCAATCAGTGTTTACTGCACACATACAAACATATACATACTGCACACATTACATACTTGCAAAAATAATCTGCTCTCTTTCACGCTCTCTCTCTTTTTCACTCTCTCAGTATTCTGTGCACACACACATACATACATATATAGCCTTTCTAAAATAATACCTCTCTCTCTCTCTCTCTCTCTCTCTCTCACTCCATCAATCCCAGAGGATCCCGTTTTCAGATCACCCGGCAGAGGCAGCAGCAGTAGAGGAACAGCGAGTGTCGTGGTCTACTGTACCTCATCAGAAGGATCCATAAAAGCATCTCCTCTCTGGACGAACGAGTGAATCTGCACTTTCTCAGCCTTTCGCACCATTTTCCTCCTGCTGCTCTACTCCCTGAATGACACTCTTTCTCTTCTGTGGACAGTGTGTGTGTGTGTGTGTGCGCGTTCTCTCTCGAGTGTGTGTGTGTGTGTGTGCACGCGCGAGTGTGTGTGTGTGCGAGAGCACGAGGGAGAATCCTCGCTGACTCCTCCACTGCAGCAGCTTAGGTAAACCGAGCACTCTGATTGGCCAGCTCAAAGCTCACAGCGCGTCTGTCATGCAACACCAGCCGTCCAAGATCTTTCCTCTCTCTCTCTCTCTCTCTCTCTCTCTCTCTCTCTCTCTTCGTCTCTCTCTCTTCCTCTCCTTCTCTTGCTCATGAGCGCACACTCAATTTGTTCACACATCCTTTTGTTATTGCTTCAAATCTCTCATGTATTTTTGTTTTACAATTTTGCTCCATTATAGAGATGTTCTCAAAGCCGTCTGTCATTTTTTCTTCCACCGCTGTCACTCATCCTTTCTTCTTTTCTCATCCTATGAAGGCTTGACACTTCCTTTCTCTCTGGTCAGATACATCCCCTCCCTCCCCTCCTCTCTCACTCTCTCTTCACAGTTTTCCTGTCCAAGGATCATCACTGGAAACATCTCTTGATTTCTCTCGCTCTCTCTTTTCTTTAGCTCTCACTTTTACACTCTACAATTTTTTCCCTTCTAGACATCTGTCTCTTTTAGCCCTAGTCCTCTCTCTCTCTCTCTCTCTCTCTCTCTCTCTCTCTTAATCTATCTATCTAGCTATTGATCTGTGTTTATTCGTCTCTAATTCTTTTGTCTCTGGATTCCTTCCATACATCTCTATCTCTCGTAGCTCTTTCTTTTCTTATCTTTTTTCCTCTTGCTTTCTTTCTTTTATGTCTCCACTATCTATCTATCTATCTATCTATCTATCTATCTATCTATCTATCTATCTATCTATCTATCTATCTGTCTGTACAGCCCTAGCTCTATTAGGTCTCACTCTTTTAATATCTCCACCTGTCTCTTTGCTCTAGCTCTCTCTCCATCTCTCTTTCTTGCTCGACCTTTCTCTCTATCATGATGCTGTATTTTTATTTTCCTCTATTTTTCTTTGTTTTAAATTGCATATCTCTCTTTCTCTTTATTTATGTATCTGTCTATGTTTCCTTCTATACATTTGCTTTTCTTCTCTCTCTCTTTTGGCTCCATACATTTTCCTTGAACAGTATACATCTTTTTGTCTTTTTGAGCTCTCTCTCTCCGACATCTCTTTCTAAATGTCTATGCTTTTATGTTTTTTCTACATCTGTCACTCTTCATTCTGTATCTCCCTGTCTTGCTGTTCTCTATCTTACACTTTCCGCTATCTATCTATCTATCTATCTATCTATCTATCTATCTATCTATCTATCTATCTATCTATCTATCTATCTATCTATCTATCTCTTGTTTTTTATATATCATGATACATTCGTCTCTCTCTCTTAGCTCTCTGTTCTCTCTCCATTTCTCTCTCTCTCACACACTCTCAGTTCTCGCTCTCTCTCTCCTTCCCTTGCCAGTTTTCTCAGGTACATTGATGGCTAGCGGCGACTCAACTCTCTCTCGTTCTCTCTCTTTTTCTCACTCTCTCTCTCTCTTTCTCTCTCTCTCTCTCTGCTCCGAGGGGAAATATAATGAATAATAAAGGAAAGGAGAGCAGGAGGGAACGAGGGAGTAAAGCAGGGAGAGAGAGGAGATGGAGAGAGGAAGCGAAAGGCCCTTCACCCTGCGAGAATGTGTATGTCTTTCTGGAGAAAAAGGAAGGAAGATAAGAGGAGACTTGGTGTACATTCATCAATTAGACGGGCAGAAGGTGGAGAGCTTTTGCTGGTGGAGGTGGAGGTTGAGGTGGCAGAGAAGGCCAGAGCTAACCGTAAGGAGCGTGTGAAGAGCAGGACGATTGGAGGCTGGAGAGAGGGAGAGAGGGAGAAGTGAAGGCTGAGAGGAGATGGAGAGAGATGGAGAGGCAGCGGAGGGATGTTGAATGACAGCAGACATCAGGCAGTGGATAACTGCTCAACTCTCCAGTCTGTTCATCATCATTCACACTCACTGCTCAAATGCTCAACCAGCAAGCATTTAGCGCACACTCCACGCCCACACACTGACGTATATTGTAACAATATATATATATATTCTATATATACTGAGACACAATTGCTTTTTCCCTGAATCACATGAATCTGCTTGAGATAAATGCCATAATTTGTGACCTAATGCATCTACTGGAAACCAGTGGAGTAGAAGCTTGAGCATCACTTCAGCCAACCAATCACAAATACAGGGTCTAGGCCTGTTATGATAACTTACTCTCATTTTAAGACTATTTATATGATGAAACAATTATGATGATGATAATAAAAAATAGCAAAGAAATGCATTTACATATTACTTTTAAAGTGTCATGAACTTCTATTTGTTTTTATAATAATTAAATAATTATATGTATAATTAGAAACAATTTTTTGGAGGGACTGCCTCATCACTAGTAATGTTTCAACACCAGGAGGGTGGAGACTAGCACAAGCCTCCTCCGATACATTTTAAGCCAGACTCCGCCTCTTTTCCAACTGTTGCTGTTGCAGCATCTGTTCCTGACCTTACACCTAACAATTTTCAAGGGATTTCAATGTCACAGACAAATTCCCAGAGTCGGGACAAAATCATGAGAGTCTTGCTAGAGTCGAGTCGCGGTCACGTCATCTCGATTGTTCAGTGTAAGGTGGTTAGGATTGAAAATGTTAATCAGTCTTGTTTGCGTTCTGGTTCATATAAAATCAACATTGTTTAATATTATTGTAAGTCTTGAGACTTGGTTCACTCAAAAAAGTGACATGAACAATATCAACAACCAATAGGAGAGCTACGGGAAGCCACAAGGCAAGAATATTTTACGTGGCTGTTTACAAACGATTTGAAAAAGAACATATTTTACAGTTATTAAGCCTTATATGGTTCTTACTTTAATATGTGCAGTATTTTAAACACAGGCAGCACTTTTAAATCATTATATTTAAAGTTATTTCATTTTGCACTTCTTATTGTACAGTGTTATTTTTATACAACAAGATTGATAAATACATATTTAGCAAGATTTTTGTTCTTTATTGCATTAATTCCATCTATAACAAAGGCAAACGTATAGCAGTAAGGTTGTAGAAAAAAAGAGAGGGGGGGGGGCTTATAGGCAGAGTTGAACACAAAATGTATTCTATAAAAAAAATATCAAGAACTAATAGTGTGGCAGAAAAATAAACTGTTCATGGGAACAAAAGATGTCTATATAGAGTTTAATTAATCACAGTATTGATTTACACATTATATGAAACTTAATATGTAATATGTTGTTATCTATTATCTGCCTGTCTGTCTGTCTGTCACGTCTGGTGCTGTTAGCTCCTCTGTCCCTTCCACACCCAGCTCTAACGGAGGTTCTCAGGTCAACAACTACACTACCCAGAATGCACCACCCGCTGACATCACGCACTCACCTGATCACGTGACACCTCACCTGCTTCCTCCAGGAAGTCCCGAATACTGATTACTGGCACTATAAAGGTGCACGCCACACAAACACCCACGCCGCGTATTGTAGGTTCTCCTCATTACAAAGCGTTCTATATCTCTTGTCTTCAGTTTATCTTGTGTATGACCTTGCTTTTGTTTTCTCGACGCCGATTATTGCCTTTGCCTCTGATACTGGATTGTTTGTGTATTACCTGGACTGTGTTTTCACTACTGCCTCTTGGATTACCTCTGACATTGGATCTCTCGTGTATGAACTCTGGACTTTTCTCGTTTTATGGTATGGTTTTGCCTTCATTGCTCTGTTTACTGGTGATTACCCATTGTTTCTGTATCGACTACGTTTACATCTGTTTATTTTATAATAAACATATATTTTTATCAGTATCTGCACGTGTCTGCAATTCTGTGCATACCATGACAGAATACGCGGCCGTACAAGATCAGATAGCGGATACTGAGGCTATTAAATCTGGTTTAGCCAACCAGGGGAGGCTACTCGGTCAGCACCAGCAAACGCTCGCTGGTGTGACCCAAGCTGTTTCAGAGCTAGCCCGCCAGCAAACCACGCAGCAGCAACAACTTACTGAGCTGCTAGCTCACCTCAGAGGCTTAACTGAGCCTAGCCCTTTAGCTAACACCATTATGCCCAACGCTAAATCCTCTGTGCCTGGTTTTTCCGTGTCTAAACCGGAGATTTTTGATGGGAATCCGGAAAAATGCAGCGGTTTTCTTTTACAATGCTCCGTGTTTTTCAGTAATTCCCCACCCACAACCGATAAAGCTAAGATCGGTTTTATTATCTCCCGGCTTTCTGGTAAGGCACTAGAGTGGGCAACAGCTATTTGGGAGGAAGTTTCTGGGGCTAGTTACACTGACTTTTTGGCTATTTTTCGCTCAGTTTTTGATCATTCGCGTTATGGACAGTCTAATGGAGAACTTTTGAGAACTCTCAAGCAAGGTCAGAAGCCGGTGGCTTCCTACGCTTTGGAGTTCCGCACTCTCGCAGCTGGTAGTGGTTGGAATAACGCAGCTTTGATAAACGTATTCAGATGCGGACTCAACCCAGATATACAGAGGGAGTTAGCCTGCAGAGATGACTCGCTAACCTTGGACCAGCTCATCTCACTATCTATCCGGTTGGATCAACTTCTCTCACGCCGCCCCAAGACCAGCCCTCGCGCTCTACCCACTCCTGTGACTCTGCCCCTCGCCCCCACACCAGAGAAAGCTGCGCTGTCTGTCCCAGAGCCCATGGACATCCAGAAAACCCAGCTAACTCCAGACGAGCGACAGCGCCAGATCCGGCTTCGTTTGTGCCTTTATTGTGGGGAGGCCGGTCATTTCAAGGCTGAGTGTGGTCTCCTGACCCGACCTGTGAAAGCTCCAGCCCTGGGACAGCGCGTGGAGTGCTCTCCACAATTCTTCGTTCCAAATGTTTCTCTTTGCCAGTAAATATTGTATTGCCTGATGGTATGCTCTCTGTCTCAGCGCTTGTAGATTCCGGGTCGGAAGGGAACTTCATCAGTCTGGACCTGGTTAAGGAGCATAACGTACCCACCCGAGAACTTCTGCGTCCCTTATCCATCCATGCTGTGGACGGGAAGACGGTTCGCTCCAAACCAGTGACTCTACAGACACTACCCATCACCCTGCAAGCCAGCGCTCTTCATTTTGAGGAACTGCCACTTTTCGTGCTTCCCTGCACCGAGCATCCTGTTATCCTGGGCATGCCATGGCTGAAAACCCACAATCCCTCTGTCTCCTGGCGCGATGGGGATATCACGGTTTGGTCTTCTCACTGTCATGAACATTGTTTAGCCTTGGATAGTCTTATCATTCAGTCCACTTCTGTGGAAAGTCCTGAAGTTTCTGATCCTGTTGTTATTCCCGCTGAATATTCAGATTTTTTAGAGGTGTTTAGCAAGGATAACGTTACTAAATTACCTCCTCATCGCTCTTATGATTGTGCTATCGACCTAGTGGAGGGTGCCACCCTACCCAAAGCTAGAGTCTACCCCCTCACTCTCGATGAGGAAAAGGCTATGAATGATTATGTTACCGAAGCGTTAGCTCAGGGTTTCATTCGGCCGTCAAAGTCCCCTGTCGGTTCGGGTTTTTTCTTCGTAAAGAAAAAGGACGGGGGACTGAGACCCTGTATTGATTATAGAGGTTTGAATGCCATCACTAAGAAATTTGCTTACCCTTTGCCCCTCATTCCTTGTGCTCTCGAGCAGCTACGTCAGGCCTCTTATTTTACCAAGCTCGATCTGCGTAGTGCGTATAATTTGATCCGCATTAGGGAGGGGGACGAGTGGAAAACAGCGTTCACCACCACTACTGGCCACTACGAATATCTAGTTATGAGCTATGGTCTCGCTAACGCCCCCGCAGTATTTCAGTCTTTCATGAATAACGTATTTAGGGACATGATTGGTAAACATGTCACTCTTTTTGTAGACGACATTTTGATTTATTCTCCCGATCTTGAATCTCATGTTCAGCACGTTCGTTCGGTTCTTCAAAGGCTATTGGAAAACAATCTCTATGCTAAAGCCGAGAAATGCGAGTTCCACCTTCAGAGAGTCACATTTCTCGGCTATGTCATCAGCTCCCAGGGAGTTCTCATGGATGACTCTAAGGTAGACGCCGTAACTAGTTGGCCTGTTCCCCAATCCATCAAAGACCTCCAACGTTTCTTAGGGTTCGCGAATTTTTACAGGCGTTTCATATGAAACTTTAGCAGTATAGCTGCCCCACTTACAGCGCTCACTAAGAATGCCACCAAAATTCTTAAGTGGTCCCCTGAAGCTAACCAAGCTTTCCAGAAGTTAAAAGCCGCCTTAGTCTCTGCCCCCATTCTCAAACATCCTAATCCTGACCTACCCTTTGTAGTTGAAGTGGATGCTTCTAATACTGGCATAGGAGCAGTTCTTTCCCAACGCAGCGGTTCACCGCCTAAACTACATCCCATAGCCTTTTTCTCACGGAAAATGTCACCAGCGGAGCGTAATTATGGGATAGGGGATAGAGAGCTGCTGGCTGTCAAACTGGCTCTAGAGGAGTGGCATCACTGGCTGGAAGGTGCTGCACATCCATTCACCGTTCTAACTGATCACAAGAACCTAGAATATCTCCGTACAGCTAAACGCCTAAACCCCTGTCAAGCTGGTTGGTCATTGTTTTTCTCTCGCTTCAATTTTTCTATCTTGTTTCATCCAGGTAACCGTAATACTAAGGCTGATGCCTTATCCCGTGTTTTCAGTTCCCCAGACGACACATGCCGCGCTTCCGAGCCTGAACACATTCTGCCACCCACTGTTAGAGTAGCAGCTATTAGATGGGAACTTGATGATCTCATTCAGCAGAGTCTAACTAACACACAACCTCCGGAGGGCTGTCCTCCTCACAAGATTTATGTACCCGAACAATTTCGCGATCAACTCATTGGCTGGGCACATGCTGCCCTTACTTCTGGTCACCCTGGTAAGCCTGCTCCTAGACCCCGTGGGCGTCCCAAGCGCTCACTCTCTTCTTTGGCTCCGGTGCGTCGGGGTTCCCAGTCTCGCAACCCCCGCCTGTCCGGCACCTCTGAGGCTACGCCTGGTCCTCCCGCCGGTACTCCCTGCCCGCCGGGTGGACGTCATCGTGGTCGTCCCCGTTCCGGTTCCGTTCCGACTCCCTTGGGGGGAGGTACTGTCACGTCTGGTGCTGTTAGCTCCTCTGTCCCTTCCACACCAAGCTCTAACGGAGGTTCTCAGGTCAACAACTACACTACCCAGAATGCACCACCCGCTGACATCACGCACTCACCTGATCACGTGACACCTCACCTGCTTCCTCCAGGAAGTCCCGAATACTGATTACTGGCACTATAAAGGTGCACGCCACACAAACACCCACGCCGCGTATTGTAGGTTCTCCTCATTACAAAGCGTTCTATATCTCTTGTCTTCAGTTTATCTTGTGTATGACCTTGCTTTTGTTTTCTCGACGCCGATTATTGCCTTTGCCTCTGATACTGGATTGTTTGTGTATTACCTGGACTGTGTTTTCACTACTGCCTCTTGGATTACCTCTGATATTGGATCTCTGGACTGTTTCTCGTTTTATGGTATGGTTTTGCCTTCATTGCTCTGTTTACTGGTGATTACCCATTGTTTCTGTATCGACTACGTTTACATCTGTTTATTTTATAATAAACATATATTTTTATCAGTATCTGCACGTGTCTGCAATTCTGTGCATACCATGACACTGTCTCTAGGTTGTTGACTCTAGAGAGCTTATGTTGTGACTAAACTTTTGCACAGGCCTGTATTTGAAATAGTAGCAGTAAATCACTAATATTCCCCACTTATCTGGAGCTGTGTGAAGGCCACCAGCATGCATTCTTTTCCCAAATTATCTGTCTCCTACAAGGTGCTAATTAGCTGCACATTTCTCACTGTGGCTGTTGTCACTATATTTTTTATCTTTCCACCTGATATTAGTTTTTATATACTATTGCATCTAAAAAAAAAATAATAATTGAAAAGTTACTTTATTTCAGTAATTCAGTTCAAAATGTGAAGCTCATATTATATATATATATATATATATATATATATATATATATATATATATATATATATATATATATATATATATATATATATATATGTATGTATTACACACAGAGTGATCTATTTTAATTATTTATTTGATTATTTGATGATTATGGCTTACAGCCAATGAAAACTTAAAAAAAAATTGTCTCTCAGCAAATTAGAATATTATATACGACCAATTGGTACTTTTAGCAGTGTGGGCAGTGTGCCAATTCCTGCTGGAAGATGAAATCTGCATCTCCATAAAAGTTGTCAGCAGAGGGAAGCATGAAGTGCTTTAAGATTTTCCAAAAAAACACTTCGCTGACTTTAAACTTGATATAACACAGTGGACCAACACCAGCAGATGACATCAACAGTTGATACAGATACAGTACATTAGTACTTAATTACAGCAGTAAATTACTTCTACTTCCTTACTATACATTTAGGACTAAATGTACTGTTAGACATTTGTTATGGATTTTTGCTTATTCATCTTTGTAATAAAATAAATAACTAACAAAAGAAAATGCAGAAATAAAGAAAATCAACAAGCAACTAATTGTCCTGCTTAAAAATTAGAACAATCAAATAAGAGTGATGTGACAAATTAAGAGAAATGTAGAACACTATGAATAAAGAAACTATAGAAAACAGAATGAAATAAATTACCTCTGAAATATATTTAGATCACAATTTGTTCTGTATTTATTGAATACATTTATTACCTACAATATGAACAGTTTAATTAGTTTAATTCATGTTTATTTGGACTTTCCTGGTCTAATTTTATTTATTTTTTGTTTCCATGGCTATGTTGACACTGCAAGTAAACAAAATGCCCAATTAAATTTTCTCTCCAAATTCAATAAGGGTTTTTTTTTTTTACCAGGTACTTCAGCCAGGGACTCTTCTTTGGTTTGTGTCCTTCGTTTCTTGGATCTTGTCCATTTCTTTTTAAAAATGGAGTTTTAAACATAGAGCGGTTGCGGCGAGTGCCATCAAGTGATGAATTGAGCTTAATCTCTTTTAAAAGCCATTTATTTTCTATACAAAATAACAACCTGAACGCCACCACGCTGAGAAGTGTAGAAAGAGATAAATGTTCTCTTGGCACTTAGTGAAGAGGTCACGCATGTGTCAGTGTTTTATTATGAGTTAAGTAGAGAGAAAAGAGAGAAGAGGCACTAACATTTAAACAGCAGAGTAGCTTTACAGCCTCTGATTGATGCCTCACTATTGATCTCACTCTCACACTCTTTCTCTGGTGCTTCACGAGGCTGACACTCTAAATCTGACGTACACTATCTAACAGCAGTCTGTCTGTCTGTCAAGAGAAAGAGAAACCATAACGTCTGAGAGTCGCCCAAAAAATGTGCATCCCAAACCCTGGAACAACAGCTACTTTAAACATGGAACTACCTCACAACTGAGTTGACCTGCACGCTTGCTATCATGGCAAAGTATATAATATATAATAATAATAATAATATTTCGGACTATAGGGTGCACCGTATTATAAGGCACACTGTCATTTAATGTCTATTTTCTGGTCTGTTTTGAAAAATAAGGCATAACAAATTATAAAATGTATTAAGACGTGCACCAACAATTTGTCCTCTTTTGAACTCTGGTGTGTCACCCATAATGTTGTGTGCATTGTAATATTTTGAGTAAAACTGTGCTCTTACCCTGCTAATTGAACCTTCACACTCTACTCTTACTGGTGCAATAATGTGCAGTTAATGAAGATTGGCCACCAGGCTGCTCCAATTTAGACATGAAACCTCCCACACTAAAATGACAGGTGTTTTAGTTTTGTTGTCCGACCCCTGTACATAACCCAACTGTGCTTGAGCTTTAGATCACAAACCAACAGGCAGAGATTGTACGTCAGGACTTTCTGATAGAAAACAATATTCAAAACTGGTTTCATGTATTATAATAAGTCATCCAGGACATGCCAGGATAGACCATCATGCTACCACCACCATGTTTCACTGCATACATTTCTTATGGTGCCAGATTAATGCAGAAATCTAGCCCTCTAAAACTGGAGTTAGGGTGTGGCAGTTTAAGACCTTCTACTTTGCTGCTTAACATTGCAAGATAATTATGTTTTAGCATAGTCATCATACACTGAAAAAAAATGATGGGTAAAATTCAGTTTAAAAAGGTTTCGCAACTTTCTGCATTTTCTTTTTTTCAAGTAAATTTAATTTCAGATAAATTTAAGTAACTTTAACTCGGTTTCAAGACTTAAATGTTACATAGAGTAAATAAGTGAACTGAACTTCAGTCAATCCTTTCTTTTAGTAAACTTCACTCAATTTATTTTTGCTGAATCAATCCTTTCTTTTAGTAAACTTTACTTAATTTCTACATACAATATTACCTAATTGCAGTTACTTAATTTATACAATATTACTCAAATAATTTATGATATATATATTTGTTTTTTATAATTCCTGAAAATCAAATATTTTTAGTTAAAACACACATTCAAATATTTACATAATCTCTAAGATTTTTTCTTGTAAACAGACCAAGTCTCACTGTCTCAACTGTCTCTTTTCGTATACTAAAAAAAAATGCATTATATGCCATCCATGTGTTGAGAGAGTGTTATATGTGTGTTTTAACTAAAATATATTTAGATTTCAGGAATTATAATATATTATGTATTATAAATTATCTGAGTAATATTGCATACATTAAGTAATTGTAATTAGGTAATATTTTATGCAGAAATTAAGTAAAGTTTACTAAAAGAAAGGATTGAGTGAAGTTCAGCTCACTTATTTACTCTATGTAACATTTAAGTCTTAAAAACCGAGTTAAAGTTACTTAAATGTATCTAAAATTAAATTTAAAACTTTTTTAAAGTAAGTTTTACTAATATTTTATTTCAGTGTAGTATGATCTGGATCCCACCACATAGATAAAGAGATGAGCCAGTCTGAAGTACATGAGTGCTGTCCATGGTGCTGAATCAACCATAACACAGTGATTCAGCATCATTGTTGTGGACCAGCAGATACGGTTCACCACTTATGATGAAGACAGGCAGCCAGTGGCCAAAACTCTCTATAAAGGGACTTAACACACCTTGTTAATCTCTCTATCTCCTCTCTCTCTTGTCTCTTTTACCACAGGCACTTCAACGGACCCTGACCAGCAGAGCGTCCGTCTGGTACCAGAGCCCATGCCCAGACACTAACCTCCTGCTGCCACTGTCAATCCAGAGCTTTGGAAAGAAACTTTTCCATCTTTTTTTTCTGATATTGGCTTTTCCACCTCTATTGAGACACATTTTTAATTTCTTTATGCACCCATTTTTATTCTTTGGTATTTTTTCTATAAAAAAATATCGATTGGACTCTTTATCTTGTCTCTGGTCAGTGTGTTCAGCCCTGGTGGAAAATTTTGTTGTATGAGAATAAACCCTCAGTACTTAGCAAATGACATATAGAACAGATAGAAGAGTCTCTTAAATATTGCCAAACACAACTGATTAGAATTCAGGTGATTTACTTCCTGGAGGTGTCATATGCAGTGTCATGTGATCAGGAATGGGTGTGATGTTAGTGTGTGGTGCATTCTGGGCAATGTAGTCCAGGAACTGGATCTATAGGCGCCAGGCGTGACTCTTGCACATCGGGTAAGTATTGATAGATAGAGTCTTCCTAGTGCAATTACAATGTACAGTTTTTTTTTAATCTATTTTCATATCCAAACAGGATAAATATAGCGTATAATATAATATAAAATATAAATATAGCCCTTAAATATAGCAGGTTAAATACCTGAATCAGTCAACGACTCTAAACCTAAAAAGGCTGAAAATCGTTGTGACTGGAAGTTACTGCACCTACTACTAGCTGCAGCTTTCATGACAAAGCACATTTTTGGAGCAAATAATCACTTGTTGTGTGTTCCTCCTGGTGAAAGATCTATTTGTGAATCTGTGTCACTGATCATTCTTGTTGTGTACAAACCACAGCCGCTAAAATATTCCTGATTACAAAACAACAAAAAAGTGCATAGTGTGAAAAATTCAAATATCTGTCAACTCTAAACACTATCATAGCAAATATGTAATTTAATCAACACTAAACTCTAATTTTCAGACATCCTGCAATAATACAGTATCCTAACTTTAAGATACAATCTACTCTCATATAGGATATTTAATGTTCTTACAACTTCCAGCTCTAATTATAAGCCTAAAGCGGTGAGCAGCTCCTTTTGGTCAATTAATCTGCGCTGGGCAGAATGGGAAAATATTATTCACTGAAGTGAATCTTATTTGAAAATGCTGGTTCAGGCTCGGGTGTGTGTGGGCTACTCTGAGAGAGACGTGGACAAATGGCCACCAAGGCTCTGTGTGTGTGTAAGTGTGAGTGTGAGTGTGTGTGTGTGAGAGAGAGAGAGAGAGAGAGAGAGAGAGAGAGAGAGAGAGAGAGAGCTGGCTTGAGCGAGGGCGTGAGGGAGGAGGGAGGGACTGAGGGTGAGGGAAACAGTTTGGGAAGTCATGAGGGCAGCGTCTGTGGTGGCTTGGCTGTGGAGGTATGCAGTCTAACAGCCTGCCCAGCACTGCAGCAGAGGATCCAAGACTAGAGTGACTAAATATCCATGGGAAAAGCCTTGCTAGTTAATTGTGCAGTAAACAGACACTCTCAGGAGACTGTACACTCCAGCAGCAGCAGTGAAGAGCTAGCCACAGACTGAGCTGTGAGCTTGTTGCAAAAAAATAGAATATGAAGCTTAACCCAACATAAAAAACAGTAAATAAACAAAAAAATATATATATATACTTTATGGATATATTTCACACAAATCCTATCTGATTATCTGATTCTGAGTGTAAACAAAGAACAGTTATGATGGCAGCAACAACAGCATCCAAGAAATCAATTTTGAGAGCAAAATTGTTTGAAAACAATCTGTTTATATTACACCAATTTTTTTGTACATTCTCATTTTGAAGCGGACAACAGCTACATACATGTCTTAACCCTTGTGTGGTGTTCGGGTCTGTGGGACCCATTTTCATTTTTCATCAAATGATACAAAACAAATATTTTTTCTAACTCAACCTCATTGGCATTGGCATTTTTTGTGAAAAACATATATCAAAACACATTTTCGATAAACACACACTGTACACCCCCCCCCCACACACATTTATATTACATACAGTATGTTTGTAATAAACATTGCTTCATTTGTAAATTTGAAACTAAACAAATTTTCAACTCACATCTTGAGTTTAATTCATTTTCTTTAACATTTTATTAAAAAAACTAACAAAAAAGAGTAGCACTTTTTGAAAGAAATGTAACATAAGAAAGGTAAAGGGCAAATATTAACCATGTAAGCTTATGTTTATATTGCTTGCAATTTAGGTGAAGCAAGCATGTGTAAAGCATTTTAATGTAAAATTGCTTAATTTCGCTGAATTAAATACAAGTAACAAAGTAAACGAGTAACAAAAAATATGAACACCACACAAGGGTTAAAATGTGTTAAAACTTTATAACGTTGATGTAAATGTTTGTTTATAACTTGTACATACAAATTCTATTTTCTCTACTTTCATATGTAATTAACTCCCATGTCTTTAGTTCCAATTTCAGAAAACCAGCTTAGTGCTTGTTTTTTGCCTAAAAAGTACAGATAAAGGCTTTGTAAATTGTCCACTTGTCCCCTTCCAAAGTTCAGTTTATTTCCATTGTTGTTTACCAACTGTAAGCTGTTACCCAATTAATTGTTTGATAAAATGGTTTTGTTTTCAGTTTTTTTTTTTTTTTTAGAAATTATATTTTACAATATACTAAAGTTTTTCTGCATAAATTTAACAATGCATAAATGTGCCCTTTATTGAACACTGGATTTCTACCATTTCTGGTTATTGACTGGACCTGAAGAGCTTAAGTGGCATGCACAAAGGGGAGAAAAATAAGGGTGTTCTAAAACTTTTGACCGGTAGTGTATAAAAAAAAAAAAAATGACAGGCATTACTTAAATGTTCACTGTTATTTAAATTATAATAAATAATTATATAATTATTTAATAATATAATTATAATTTTAAAGTAATTATATCAATACTAAAAATATATCAGTCTGGGATGATAAACTATTAATATAAAGTTAAAATATAAAGTTATCATAACAGGCACTGTGTAAACTGTGGATTAACGGAAAATGTCTTACCATAATAGTAATAAAAAAAATAGGACTGGACAATTAACTGGACAATTAATGTTAAATTAATCAAAAACAACATTTAGAACATCAAACATTTACAATTAATACTAATCTAGAAACTTTATACATTATTTAATAATAGTTCTGCATATTGTGTTGTCTATTTAAGGGCCAATGAAACTGATGTCAATTACATGAGTAATAAGGTTGTTAGGGTAAAGAGCTTAAGTGTGGGCATATGTATCACACAACCCAATCAGAAACAGTTCTCAGTCTGTTCTCAGTCACCTGACTACTAATAACCATTGTGTTCACCTGTCTTCCTCTTAGTCTGAATATAATTGGTCATTTGTGCCTCTGTCACTTTACAAAGTATTGCCAACATATCTGTTGTTGCATACTGAAGCTCACTCAATGCTCAGCAGATCAATCACAGCTGCTGCTGTCTGTGCCGCATAGTTATATGTCTGATGAGGTTCTACACATAGGACCATTTTAATGGGGTATTAATTAGTATAAATTGACCTTTAGCCCTTCTAGTACTGCTTTGTTGGTAGTCTCCTGGTTTATTATCATTACAATGATGCTTGCTTATGGTTTCTGTATTAGATTAGACCTTTTCTGTTTTGTATGTTATCCTAAAGCTTACTGTATGTGTTGGTTCACTATTCATTATTAAATCTCTAATTGTTTTAAATTGTTTTAACATTTCCAAGCATTTGTCCTGTCCTCCAGATCTGACTGTATGTCCATGTATTCTCACATATAAAACATATTACCTCATGTGTAATCACTGGGCTCCACCACATCCAGTCTGTGCAATGCTTCCCATGCCTTAATATGACTATGGTGAATAGAGACCAAATATTAATCTGATTATGACTAACACCGGAAGGCAATATATCTGCTATTCCCGACACGCATATTCACACCAGCTGTCTCAGTGATGACAAACTTTGCCCAACAGGCAGATATTCAGGCTATTAATTACTCAGAGGATCTTAACAAATGTTCAGTGTCACCGCAAGTGGCGAATAATATCACTCTAAAATATTATAAGGTTCAGCTTAGGACAAAGGAACGCTGCGTTACCACTCCTCCTATTATTTTTTTTATTGGAAAATACAAATCACAGTGGATTTTACGGGGTGAAATTACTTTAATATCCTATTATTCTGCCACCCCGCTCTCTCATTCCCTTCATATGCCAGCGATGAGGGACGGAGAACTTGCTAGTGCTATCCCACTGTGCACACAAACCTATTCCATCATTGCCTACATATTCAAAGTTTGGCTGAATTACTGAACTTTAGAATTACAATGTGTAAACATTTTATGTTATGTATTCACTTCTTATTTCTCAAAATAGCACTGCTGTCTAATTTCTTGTATAAGTTTTATATATTGAGAAACTGTAACCCTGTCTCTGCTCTATAAATTCTGTACGGATGAACAGAACAAAAGAAACAATAGAACTGCTCACAAACTATATGGAAAAATATATTTATACACTTAAGTTAAGAACTTAAGATTAAATGATTTGCTTTCTCTTCAAAAGTTACCATTTTGGACAAAAAAAAAAAAAGAAAATAGGCTTTTTTGGGGCTCTGAGTGGTCCAGCAGTCTAAAGCCCTGTCACTATGATTAGGAGATCACTGTTTCAAATCCTGATCATGCAGCTTGCCCTCAGCTGAGAGAGCACAATTAGCCTTGCTCTTTCTGGGTGGGTGGATGGAGCTCTTTCCCCTCATCACTCCTAGGGTAATGTACTTTTAGAGCACAAGACTTCACATGTATCGAAGGAGGCATGTGCTGGTCTTTACCCTCCTTGTGTTGTGGCATCACTAGTGATAGGGGGATAGACAGCTGAATGGGTGATACAATTGGCCTAGCTGAATTGAAAAAAAAAATAGTATTAGTACAATTTTTTTTAATGAGACTTTTAGTAGCTACATTTTTTTCGTACATCATAAAATCAAATCTTAAAAACATGTGGTCTGAAATGTGTTGAAAGAATATTACTTGATTTATATCACTGTTTTCACTTTAGTGTAAATACTAGAGATTTAACATACCAGATTTGATCAGTGATCCATATAGGTCACCCCCTAACGATTTGGGACAAACATAAATCATTAACTAACTACCAAAGTTTGGTCATGATCATGTGAAAATGCATCTTTAGTGCTGCTACTGCCTTTCACATCATATATTTAAGCAGTGGTGAGACAGTAAATTATTTACAGTTTGTATTTTTAATGTAAGACAAATAGAAACCAGGGGACGTATCATTTTGTGTTGTGGGGGCATTTTTCATTCCTCGATCCACAGTAAAAACTTCTAGTAGAAATACACTACAAAAGGGATTACCACTCACAGTGGACAGCACAGCATATGGTGATGATCATGACTGGTGGTGGTGTCTGGCTCGAACTGTCCATGCATACAGACCAGTGACTCACGGAAATCACACCCACATTCAATACTGCAGAACCCACACACATATCCCACAGGTCAGTGCAGCATTCTTTAGCTTCCATTGGACATGACAAAAATTATGGGACACTATACAAGTTTCTATTAATGTAAAATAGAAGGAAATCAGTATACAAGGAATACAATACAGGACGTAGTATATCAATATATTTACAGCATTTTGTTAACAAAATGTCTTACACCTACTGTTTAAGTCATATTACATTGTTATTAAGTGCTTTCATCAAATGTATATTAATGTATTAATTATGTATAGAATACTACAAAATATAAATATATTGTTATTTCAGGTGGATCCTCAAATGACCTTGAAACTTTCTACACTTCAATGCAATAAGTTAAGGATGGCTGCTTTGCTATCCAGTCTACCTTAAGGCTATGGGTCAAAGTTCCCTATTGGGAGCCTATTACTTACTTTCAGAGTCCCTTCAATGACCTTGATCTCCATCTCCACCAGCAACACATGAATAACAATTATATCTGCAGGGAAAAGGGTCTTCACTTGTTATTGCTTTCTAATCAACCCTTCACGTAATCAATGCCTCTTCAACAGCTAGAATCCTCTTTCTGTGTCTGTATAATTAAGATGGCCTGACTCATAGCCTCTTCAACATTTTTCTAAGGCTTTTTCTTTTTACTTTCATTAAAATGATTATTTCTATTTATTATAAAGAAAATATGATATTTTTACATTGGCAAAGCTTTATGTTTTTTTTTAAGAACATATACAGCTTTGAAAAAAAATAAGAGACCACTGAATCAAGAGAAACTCTCTGATTTTGCTATTTATAGGTTTATGTTTGAGTAAAATGAACATTGTTGTTCTGCGGAATGTTGAACTGCGGACAACATTTCTCCCAAATTCCAAATAAAAATATTGTCATTTAGAGCATTTATTTGCAAAAAATGAGAAATGGCTGAAATAACAAAAAAAAACAAAAAAACATGCAGAGCTTTCAGACCTTAAATAATGCAAAGAAAACAAGTTCATAATTATAAAGTTTTAAGAGTTTAAAAATCAATATTTGGTGGAATAACCCTGTTTTTTAATCACAGTTGTCATGCATCCTGGCATGTTCTCCTCCACCAGTCTTACACACTGCTTTGGGATAACTTTATGCCACTCCTGGTGCATATAGATTTGATAAACATTGGAACTATATCAGCATGTCAAGCACTTGTCATTACCTTTAAGATCCAGATGTGTTCTGACTTTGGCGGGATGCCATTTAAATTGAGATTGTCCATATGTGCAAAAAAAAAAAGCGGGGGCGCGGACATGCTTGTGTTGACAATTGACTGCAAAGATAGCAATAAACATCTGACTGTTGATGTCTAACTAGGTTTTAATCAGTAAGTTGTGCACCTGTGTATTCTGTTGCCAAGATAGCACACACCTCAATTTGAAATCTCTACACTAGTCGGCATAGATATATTCACAAGCACTGTTACTATTTAAACAATGCAGGAGAAAGGACATGAAAATATATTGTTAGCTAGGAGTAAGAGAGCAATGAACATTAATATGCAAAATACAGTCTTATCTCAGTAATAACTGAATGTCAGTGCTCGCAATCTTTTCTCAATTATGTTTATGGTAGGTATATACACTAAGATCACTTTTCCACTACCGTGCCAGTGTGGACTCATTAGTCCAGTTGCTGTTTCTTTCTCCATTTGCTGTGTTGCCAAATCAGGACCAAGACGTGCATGTCAGCTGGCAATATATCAGCTCAACAGAAGCTATGTAAAATGTACAGTAGGGTTTGTTAAAGGAACATTTAGAACAGAGTAGCAGAATTAATGATGCATTAATTTATTACGTTTATAAATAATTAAAAAAATAAATACCATTATTCTACTACTTACTAGCACAATATTTTATATAACAATTGACAATTCTCATTGGAAATGTTTTCTATGGCTTTTTTTGTTTGTTTACAGGTTAAAAATAAAACCGTCTTCACTGGCGTAATTCATTTAAGCCTACTTTTCTAGGCTTGGTGTCTTGGTCAGATAATTATATACTCCATCAATGCCTAGCTTTAATTAAAGTCAGCACATCTGCCCTATTGGTGTCACAGATCATGACCCTTTTATCCACGGACAGCTCATAGTGTTGTTTTTTTTTTTTTTTTTGGTTATAAGCGTTTGTTGCTTTGCTTGTTTGTTATTAGGATGAGGCTAATAGAGGCGTGCGGTGCCCTTTAGATAGAAAAGAAGATCAATATTTAGTCTGTGTGAAGCAGCATTCATCACTGCAGTTGAAACCTGATATGGAACACGGCGAGTCCGGGTCTAGCTGGAGACCTGGAACAGCAGGCTGCAGACGCTGCTGTGAAGGTTAGCGCTGAGGCAGAACCTGTCTGCTGTAGAGGGGTTAAACATATTCCAGGGGAAGCTTGTTGAACAGGTGGAGACAGGAGGCCTGTGGTGTGCGGTAGGCTTTGTGCCATATGCGCTTGGAAAATTGTGCAAATATACACAAGATATGCCTATATATATAGTGTAATCAATAGTGCAACATTTCTGACTCCCTGGGGGTTATTTTAACAACCCTTAGTGTTAAAAAGTCACCAAAGTTGCTGTTATTTATCAGAGTTAACAAATCATGGGCAGTTTCATCTCCTCAAAGTGTATTCTGTCTCACAGGCTTTACTCAAATCTTGTTTGATGCCATTTTCTTTTATTGTTGTAAGATTTCAACATGTATGTTCCAATCTATATCATGGCAAGAACTACTCAACTTAATAATAAAAAAAAAAGACAGGAAAGACAGATTATGGGTCCTATTTCAGCAATCTACATTATATCGCTTTGCGCGTTTATGGGTAACTGCAGCATAGCTAAATAGGTATGGACAGGTGTCTACTGACTGTTGTCAGGGTTTAAATTGATCAGTGACGCCAGCTATCCGTCAAGATAGAAACACGCCAGAAATGTACTCGGAAACACCTAATTTCCAGAACACCACACCCATCAAAGTAGATTTATTCCTAAACTCTGATGCTATTTTAACGACGCAGGTGCAAGGGGTCAAAACAAAGAGCATTGCGACATGCCTTGCACAGGGTGTACGATAGGGCACCAAGAGTTGTCTCAAAGGTACCAGTCTCAGAGCACCTTAATGCTTCTTTACAGAGTATTTTGGTTTGTTTAGCACTTTTAAGTTACTACGTGATTCTTTATGTGTTTCTTCATAGCATGGATGAATTCAGTATTCATGTAATAAAAATAAATAAATAAATAAATAAATGAGAAAGTGTGTCCAAACCTTTGACTGGTACTGTATATATGTAACATTATTTGTTTCTAAATGTATTGTGGTGGCACTGAGTATAGAGGAGGGGCTTAGGATTTTCTTTTTTGTAAAGGGTATTACAAAGGGTTATGCTGTTTAGAGCATTGGATGTTTGTGTTTCCATCTGTTAAATAAGATATGTTTTTGTGGTAGTTCCACTAATGAAGCATTATTCATCGTCTTAGTGTTGGGTTAGAAGGTGGATAAGGTTCTCTACTGGTGAGACCCCATTCTATGAGAGAAATAATAACTACTTTTGTGTTCTTGTGTTAGAGTTTTGTTTATACATACAGGAGTAGTGGGACCATATGTTTCTGTGAGGGTGGAAAATTCAACTATGTAACAGTTAATTTACCACTTATTATGATGTTTGTGTTGTTGGTATTTAAGTTTAAGCAACATAGTGTTGTAAAATTGTTAAACATAAACTCTAAGTGGTGCATACACATAAGAATTGTTATCCCTTTTGAAACAGGCCAGTCACTACAGGCAAGATCTTTGCCATGACAGCATAGCAGCACCATAGCAATACCATAGCAATTAACACATATGCCATAGCAACACCCTAGCAGCTGCCTGGTAACACCTTGGCAACCACCTAACTAGCAATGCATTAGAAGTCAACAGTGGAGAAACCATCTGTTAAAATGATAAGTATCTGTAAAACAATACATTTCAACTTTTTAAGATGTTATTTAACACTTTTAATGTTACTGGGTAGGGTTTCTGCATAAAGCATACAGTACAATAGATAGCAATTCCGCTAGATGTTTTAAGCTCATAATGTAATCAACTATTTCATGAATAAATACCTTGATTTCATATTTCACTCAAAAAGCTATTTGTTTTCATTTGTCAAAGAACAGGAGAAAGAAAAACAACAATTTCAAAGTCTGTACCAAATTCTTTTAATCTTCTGAAACAACCTGAGTGCTCTGGGCAGGCTTGTGTTTGTTGTTGCTTTGTTTTTGTTCTTTTTCATTTTTTATTTGCCTGAAGATATCTGTGTTGAAAGTCTGATCCTTTTACATGTCGGTTTGCTCGACGTTGCATCGACAAGGCTGCATTGGTAGCGCAAGATGAAACCCAGAGCACCAGACAAAATTATATCCCCAATATCACAAAGCCATTGACCCGCTCCAAGTAAGGCGCCAAATATCGACTGACCTTACACTGCCACTGTCCTTCAGTAATACTATACAAACAACCACAAATGTGGAGCTGAAAGTAAATATCCATTTACTTTGTTGTAGTGTTGGGAGAGTAGAGCGGTAATACTGTATACCCTGATAATTTAGAGAGGCCACCGATAGGAAAGCGCAGCGACTCGGTACTGATACATCCGCTCACAGATGCCTTGCACTGATCAACATCACCCTTTGGAGTGATGAGGGGAAAGAGTGCCACCTACCCACCCAGAGAGAGCAAGGTCAATTGTGCATAACCGGGATTCAATCCAGTGATGCACCATAGTGTTGTATGGACTTTTTTGGATTTTTCAAAGGACCAAAATTTTGTCAAAGAACAAAAGACATGGTCTGGGACCAGATCTACTGAACCATGGTCAAGTTTCTCCGCAATCTGAAAGCACTGTTCTTAATGGTTCAGATTAATTACGGGAAGATCAACTACAGGAAGTTGAGGCAGGCTATCTGCGAGTCAAATTCTGGCAGAGAGGCACAATTTAGCACAACATCTGGAAAGGTAAAGCAACAAACTGACAATTTACGGGTCTCTGACTCACACTTCCACATTTCAAACAGCAGGAAGTATAAAATAAATAAAGTTTGAGAAGTTTTTGAGATGTTTTTCATTATGCAAGAGTTCCAAGCCATCACAGAAAAAAAAGAAGAAGAACTGTTCACTCTAAGAAATATAAGTACAGATTTGTACTTAAAAGAGTACAAAGCTTGTAGCTGGGGCTGTACCTTATATTGAGGCACAAAAAAGTACCTTTCAGTGAAAGTCCTTTTTTGTACCCATGGTTTTTGTGGCAGTAAAGATCATAAAGATTATAAACATTATCATCAACTAAATATGGCTCAAAAACTTGATGATACAAAATTGTCTGGCTTTCAAATAAAAAATGTGCAATTAAAATATATATAATTCATTAGTACAGTGATGCAGAATACTGAATGTACCCTTTGGCTGGTTAAATGGTACAAATTTGTACTTATTGCTGTTAGGAAAGACTTTGTACTTCAGAGGGAACAAATCTGACCCCGTAAAGACCAATATTGTACCTTTGAGGGTACAATTATAAAGAGTGTACCTTCGAGTACAAAAAAGTACTCATATCGTACCTCTGTTTTTTAGAGTGTTTAGTGTTTCTCAGATAAAGCTCTGCAGGGTGTCAAGCCATTGGTTGCAACTCAATGAAAATCTTCACTTCTTCCTCAGCCTGCTTCACAAATGTTTCATTTACCCGTAGCCTTCCCTCGTGTGAAATACTCTTTAAAATCTAAACCATGCATAAAAACAGTCCAGGGAGTGCTTTTAAAATCCCTCACCAACCCCCATCCAATTACCCTGCACCGGTTCAATGGACATCAATGACAAATTCCTCTGTTGGAGAATAATTAAAATAGATAGGCCTCCTGCCCTCGCATTATCTAAAGCTTGAAGGACTTTAAATTCTTCGCTTTCAAAGGAATAACAGAAAGCAATCCCTCCTTTATTAATTTCTCTCCTTCCTTTTGTTGTGCAATTAAAAGGATGTAAATATAAGGATGAGGAGCTAATAACAGATGTAAATGCTAACGCTAACTTGAGAAGACTTTGACTGAACATAGAGCCAGCTGACAGAACATGTACCTCCAGGGTGAGTTTGAGTGAGTGGGTGTACACGGATTGGATGCAGGAGGTGGAGATTTACAATGGGAAGGTTGTTAATGTATTATGCACAGTATAATCCAGTAAGTGTCTAACTAATTTTATGGTAGGCACTTTAAACGATTACTATCAAAATCGACAATTATCTTTTTCTGTGATCATTAATAAAGACGCTGTCCGCTGACGAGTAAGAGTTATGACTGCAGCAGAGAAGGTGAATCATGAAGGTGAAGCTGAAAGTACAATTCTAGGTATTGTAAATATGAATGAACTATAAATCCTATATATTCATGTTTAATTATGTTTGCTAACAAGGTGTATTCTGGAACTAAGGCTACGTTCACATTACAAGTCACATTGCTCAAATCTGATTTTTTCCTCAGATCGGATGTGACGATTTACATTCACAAATGTAAGTGATCTGTATCTGTGTGTAATGTGAACGAATCTGTCAATGAAACACCACCTCAAATGCGCACATTGATACCTGTATAAACGTCACTTCCTTCACAAACACAAAAATACCTCATATTTTAGAGATGACTGGTAGCTTTATAATAGGAAATTGATGTGTTTGTTAGCAGCTCATATGTGGACCATCTTTTGCTGGAGTGGAGAGTAAACAGCTGGTCTGAAGTTCATGCTCAGGTCGAGGAGGTGAAAAAAGGCCAGGCTGTTTGCTTTTGCTGTTTTTTTGCAGCTGTAGCTGCACAGCTGCACCAAGAGATGTGTGAGTATGAGAGAGAAGCACGTAGCGCTAATAATTCTGATTTGACCTTTCACATTCATGTCGCATGTTAATGGATCGGATGCATATCCGATTTAGGACCACATATGAAAGTGACTCAAATCTGACTTGAAAAAATAGGATCTGAGCCACATTACTTTCACTTTAGCCTGGTAATGTTAACGTAGCCTAACTCTCTAAAACTGGCCAATGATTAATAGCAATCTAGTGCATTTAGATCTGGGGCCCTATCTGACACTCTCTTATTGTAAACCAATAGGGTGTCAGAATAGTTTATGTTTATACTTTTCATCCAGCCACAATCAGATTCACTCAATCCAGATGGATTTACCTAGATAGGGGTTTTATTGAGTGATGACAAGCTGGAATGAAAATGAGCTAAAATTGAATAAGAGTTACAAGGCTATTTTTAAACTGTAAGGAGTAGAAAGTTCAAATAATTGTGTGAAAATATGAGAAGTTGAAGTAAAAAGTCGTCCAAAAAAATAATTACTACAGTAAAGTATATATAATAAACATTCCTGCTTGAATTAGGTAATGTCAGAGAATGTCAGAGCAGGGAGGACACAGATAGCGGACGTAAGCGTAAGAAGTAATTTAATAAACAGGAAAAAAACAAACAAAAACTAAACCACATAGATAGACAGAATAAACTGAGCTAGAAAAACAAAAACAAAAACAAAAACAAGCAACCATACAGATGTGTGAAACACACAAGAACAGACACTGTACTGAGAACTGGGAAAACAGGAAAGAGGAAACACCTCAGGCAGGTAACGAGGGGGCGTGATTACAAGAACACAGGTGAAAACACTGATCACTGGGGCAGAGACAAGTGAAAACAACACATAGCTAGGAAAACATGACAAGACTGGAAAAACAACACAGACATAGATCAGGAAGAACAAGAAACAAGATGAGAACGTGACATAATGAAGTATTTGTGATTCGTTATCTGGCAACCCCCTGCTCTGCTTATTCACTGCTTTCCACGCATGCTCTGAACATGTGTGATTCCACTAATCATTAGCAATCATGCTCATTAACAAGTCTTTTCAGAGTTAACTTAGCAGAGATGTGTAAAAAAAAGGTATGCTTCAATAATGTGTAGGGAAGTGCCTGGAACGGGACTGAGAAACACTGGTGTATGGACAGGTGATAATTACTGCTGCTCAAAAAAAAAAAAAAAGCTTCTAAACTGCATTATCCTGCAATGATCCTGAATGATCCAGGTGTGCGCTGACTTTGGCACGTTCATATCATAACATTACATCTGTGATCTTTGACCCTATTGCAGCACAGTTTCCTATAATACTTTTACTTTACGATTACTTTTATACAATCATTCTGAAAGTAAAGATATAAAGAAATTGAATCCTAGACTTGGCATCAGATATATTTACATTTACATTTAAGGCATTTAGCCAGAGCAACTAACAACAGTGCTTAATAATGTTTTGAACCCCTGGATTTTTTTTTAAAGATTAGTAAGAGGTGGTTCTCCTATTATGAACCTATTATGAACCACCGTGATTACTTAGATCTCAGGGTGCTGGTTCCTTAGTAGTTCCTAAAATTCAGAGGAGCTCTGCAGGAGGAAGAGCTTTCTCTTTTAAAGCGCCACAACTCTGGAATAATCTCCCCGAATATGTTCGGGACTCAGACACAGTCTCAATCTTTAAGTCTAGACTGAAAACTTACTTGTTTAGTTTAGCTTTTGGTAATTAATGTTTTTTCCTTTAGATAAGGCTGCAGATCCAGGGATTCATGGACAGAGGGAATTGTGGGTAAACTGAGATGCTGGTGCTGTTGTTCTCCCACTGCACACGGTCACTCAGGTTTGTGGACGGTGGAGTGGGTGGATGCCGAAGTTTCAGGGAGCCTCCATGTCTATGTTACCTTCTGGCTCTCTACCTTTAGTTAGGCTGTTTTATTCAGATCGGCCGTAGTCACACTCTGATAATGTTTTATATTCTCTGTTTTACATAAATCCAGTCAACACTAATTCCATCTCTCTGTCTTCCTCCAAATTACTGACTGTCCACCTGTCCCCTCATGTCCCCTGTCTGGCCAGACTGATGGAAGTTTCTGAAGTCAGCTCTTCTCCATCCACCACCCACCACAGATCAGCTGCTCATCATCCATCTCACTCTCTAAGCCATTAGTGGCGCTGCTATACTCCTGAATATATAACACCTATGTGGATGTATGTGGATGTATATATATATATATATATATATATATATATATATATATATATATATATAAGCAAATGAAATCCTTCCTTCCACTAAATTATAGTTCCTCAACAAGTAGCTCCTGGTACTGCAGCCTGCAGCTCTCTCTCTCCAGCTCTGCAGCTCCTCACAGATGCTGAGTAATTCCAGTCTGTAAAAAAAGTTACAACCCCATGTGTTTATGGGTAATTCTAGGTTGTTTAGTTGTTATATTGTCAGAAATTGTCAGAGTGAAAGCTTGATTAAAGGCAATGGAAGGCCTGTAATTCAGTCAAGACCTAATGTCACGTTCTCTTCTTTAGATTCTGTTTGTGTTCAGTGTGAAAGCAGTAGAAAACAATAGTTTAAGCACATACCAAGAGCTAAATCATCCTCAAACTTCAGTAATTCAGGCAAAAGCAATGCGATTTTGGCAAAATAAGCAGCATCAGAATGAGAAACCTCAGCCACGGCACCTGACGCAGGCAAACAGCTTAACAGCTTAACAATAAAAAAGAAATACATAAACATAAGATTTGTAATGTGTCAGAGCCAGACAGGAATGAGACTGGTGCAGATACAATAAAATAACTTTATTAAAAGTTATAGAGCAGACAGGGGTAGTCAACGGAAACAGGGTCAGTACCAATAATACACAGTGTAGAGAAACCATACCATAACCGGAAGACAGTCCAGAGTTCATACACAGGTAGGCAGTATCACAGGGTAGGCAAAAATCCAAAGTACTAGAAAAAGTCCAGGTCATACACGGATATCCAACACAAGGGAGTAGGCAAAAATCAACGTCGGTAGCAAACAAAAACAAGATCATACACGGAAAAAGGCAAGGGCAAGAGAAACGCTTTGTATTGTAGGAATTACCAAACAGATACTCGGCGAGGTGTGAGCGTGAGCATGGTCCTTAAATACTGACGATAATCAGTACTCGGGGCTTCCTGGTGGCGTCATGTGATGTGTCATGTGATCGGGAGTGTGTGTTGTGTCATGGAGTGGTGCGTTCTGGGTATTGTAGTTGTTACTGTGGGAATCGCAGATTGAGCTGGATGTGGGAGACTCAGACATGCTTTCAGCACCAGACATGACATAATGCCTCTACAATGGCATTTGTGTCAATGTTTTAATTGTTAGTTTTGGGATTGTAACCTTACAGACTTACCTTCCATGAATTATTTAAAAACATTGCTAAACATACTTTTAAAGTTTCACTTTTAGCTGGGAGGTGGGACGTGAGATAATAAGATATCTATAAAAAGGCTAAACTATATCCCTCGATTCCATATCATTTTAAAACTAGAATTTACTGCATACAGCTCTGGGAAAAATTAGGAGACCACTTTAGTTTGTGCTATTTATAGGTATATGTTTGAGTAAAATGAACATTATTGTTTTATTCTATAAATTACAGACAACATTTATTCCAAATTGCAAATAAAATTATTGCCATTTAGAGCATTTATTTGCAAAAAATGAGAAATGGCTGAAAAAACAACTTCAAATAATGCAAAGAAAACAAGTTTATATTCATAAAGTTTTAAGAGTTCAGAAATCAATATTTGGTGGAATAACCCTGGCTGTTTTTTGATCACAGTTTTCATACATCTTGGCATCATGTTCTCCTCCACCAGTCTTTTACACTGCCTTTGGATAACTTTCTGCCTTTACTCCTGGTGCAAAACTTCAAGCAATTCAGCTTGGTTTGGTGGCTTGTGATCATCCATCAAGGCTTTCAATTTAGTAAAATCTCTTTTTTCTCTTTTTTGTATCTTTTGTCTAAAGAGTTCTAGAATGTTTTACTACACTCAAAGACAATGTATATTTCTTACTCACCGAGTTGTAGACACCAGCCATCCTGCTCAGGTCTGGATCTGCACTTGACTGCTTCAGACTGATGCTGGTTGTTGACTCCGTGCTCCACTGCTTCAGTCTGTCAGGTGCTGTTTGAGGCTGGAGCGGGTCACCTCTAACACCTGCATGCTCCTGTTATCTTCACGGAGACGGGGGAGCTAATGGTGGCTGACACGGCCCCCCGCTGTGACACTGAATGTCTGTAGAAAGCAGACAGAGCCGTCTCACAGCACTGGATCCACTGTCACACCGAATGACTGAGTGAGGAATAGAGTGAACACACACACACACACACACACAAAGAGATATATATGAGATAGGGACAGTACACACTGAGACAGACACACAGAAATTTTCACACAATCCTCAAACCTAACGTCAGAGAGACGAGCGATGAGCAGTGAGTTCATAACTCACTCAGGCTGCTGCTGATAAAGCCAGTGAAGATTAGATTTAGGGACTCGGCCTTATCAGTGAATTTAATCTCAGCTGCTGCAGCCTGATTTCATGGTATAAGTGGCATGGCCGTCCGATTTGATACATCCAATAAAATAAACATTATAAAAGTACTGTTTTATTTTATTATTTTATTTAAAAATACTTTAAACTGTGCAATACTTACTTAGAGGAGCAAATGGTGTTGATTGACAGTAGGTATAGCAACATGCACTGAAAAAATGATGCGTAAAATTTACTTTTTCTTAAAGTAAATTTGATTTCATTTTTTTTATTTCATTTCAATTCCTGCAATTTAAATATTTTTTAGTTAAAACACACATATTACACTCTCAACACATGGATGGCATGTAATACAAACTTAATTTATATTACTCAAATCATTTATGATAGATAAGTATACTTTTAGTATACTTAGTATACTAAAAAGAATGTATTGCATGCCATCCATGTGTTGAGAAAGTGTAATATGTGTGTTGTAACTAAACATATTTAAATTTCAGGAATTAAAATATATTATATACCACAATTTATTTGAGTAATATTGTATTAATGAAGTAATTGTAATTAGGTAATACTGTATGCAGAAATTAAGTAAAGTTTACTAAAAGAAAGGATTGAGTGAAGTTCAGTTTACTTATTTACTCTATGTAACATTTAAGTCTTGAAACTGAGTTGAAGTTACTTAAATTTATCTGAAATTAAAAGCAAATGTAGAACGTTGCAAAACTTTTTTAAAGTAAATTTTACGCATCATGTTTTTTTCAATGTGGGTGGTTGCTATGCTGTTGAGAGTTGGTTGCCAGATTCAAAAAATGTTATGTCAAACTGGTTATTACCTATAAAGCCCTATAAATTTGGGCTTCAACGTCAACTTAAACTGTGGGTTTGATGTCAAAAACAGGGCCGCCGCTCTGCATACGCAGACAACGCAGCCAGCGTTAGGCCTCAACCATTTTGCAGTTGCAGGGAGCCAAATTGACTGAGAATGAAATGTGTTGAAATTATGACATCATTAAATTTAAAACCCAATGTGAATTATTTATGATACGCTCATCTTTTTTGTCTTTAAACATTGCATGGGGCACCTACTCTACTACTTAAAGCGGCACGTTATTATTTTTGTGCATAATATAATGCCCCCACCCCTATTGCCTGAAATGGCACGGCTCGGTTTGCTCTGTTGGTTGTTGCCAGATGTGACATTTTCCAGTCAAATAAATAATCAAAAAATGCATGGAGGCGCTAAATCTTGCGCATGTTTAACCATTTTTAAAGTGTATGTGGCCATTCTATACAAAAACTTGTCCAGTGCAATATTTGTGTAAGTTAAAAACTTAAAATAAAATAAACAAATAGGATGAAAAATCGTAACTTATCTGGCAACCTTAGTCCTAACTAAAGTAGCAACGCTACTTGAGTTTGGCAGGAGACAAGTTCACCGCGCGAAGTTGCTACTAAATGGTAATTCAACTATGAAGCGACGGTTTGAGTCTGGAGCTGAGAAGAAGAAAAAGAAGCAGAAAGATGAGGCCCATGCATCCCTTTCTGGTGAGTAACTTCGATGATAAAGGTTTAAATAGTTTTGATTACTTCATGTTCAGTGGTGTTGCCTGAGCTAGTTACGTTGGCTTTGCTGATTTGGTAGCTTTAAACGCTTAACTAGAAACTAATCTGGGTATTGCAAGGCACGTGGCACGTTTGCAAATAGTAGTAGTGTAGTTTGAAGATTTTTAGTGACTTAAATAAAAAATTAATAAACAGAGTAGCCTACTTATTGACTAATGCCGTCAGTGCACTATCCAAATGGTCTGTATGACAGCAGGATCAGACAGCTCTATAGATTTTGACAGGCTGATATAAATACACCACGAATATAAACGATAATTTCATAACCTTTAAGGCTGGCTTGTGTAAATGACGTGTCCACTGCTTAAAATAGACATGCATCGTTTCATTTATTATTTATACATTATAAATAGTACTCTTGTGCTGTTCTTCACTGTTATTGGCCTTACTTATAACGTTGTAAATATTCACAGTTACATGTGTAATTTTAATAAATAGTAAAATTTTGCGTAAACCTTTTGTGTTTGTGTGTGTGTGTGTTTTTTGTTTTTTTTTTTTGGAGGGGGGGGATGGGGGGGGGGGGGCCTCCCTGACCAGTTATGCTTAGGGCCTCCAAAACCTTAGCAGCGGCCCTGGTCAAAAATGTATTTTAATGCTAATAAAATACACTTAAATGGGCTTGCTACTTAAGTATTTTTCATTGTCACAACATAAGAAATATATAAAAAGAAAATAATTCATAAACCATTCTAAAATACAAAAAAACTCAACTAAAACCAGCATAATTTTTCATTGTTGTGAATTTATTGAGTCAGTATATTTTGTAATTTTTCTGGGCAATTTAGAATATCCAATTTACCTGATCTCCATGTTTTTGTAAACCGGAATCCCCGGAGAAAACCCATGCAGACCATGATAGGGACTTGAATCCAGGACCCCAGCATTTGGAAGCAAATGTGCTAACCACTAAGCCACTGTGCCACAAGTTTGGAATTGCTATGGAACCACCCTGACTTGCCACAGATTCCTCCCTCAAAAGAAGTCTGCTGGCTAATTCTGCTGTGTACTGTCTGAGGTTTCTTTAGCTGATCTACTGGGTGGCTCTGGTGGGGGTTGACGGGTGCAGAGTGGTAACAGGGTAATTATATGCACATATCTTCTGATGTCAGAATAAGGGAGCATCCAAAAGCCTCATATAAGCTGTAGATGATTTCTGACAACAAATATTTTCAGCTGCTTGGAAGGTTTATAGGGGAACTTGAGACCCTGATCATTGGAAATACAAAAGCACACAAAAGGTGAGTTTAACACAATATGTCCCCATTTAAAGTAATGTTAGTGTCTACATAAGAACCTATTCAAACCTAAACTGATCAACATTAGAGGTTATGATAAAGCAGAAATGCAGTACATGTAATAGCTGTTTTATTTTAAAGAAAAAAAACAACAACACAATAGACTGAGTCGAGGCACCCATTATGTATGGAGGCGGTTTGATGGCCTAAAGCTTAGCACACAGCGATGATTTAATAATTTTGCTCTCTGAGGGTGCTTATTTTAAATCATACACCAGAGAGTACATTTCCTGAATTGAAACTGAAAGGCTATTTTCCAGCTCCAAACAAAAGACATGTAACCTCAGATATGTCTGCACTGGGGCTACAGTTAGCATGCTGAATCGGAGGAGAATGCTTTAATCAGAATGCACTGCACCTCCTCAGAGGAAGCAAGAGAGATTAGCTCTATTCCCAAATTACTTAACTGCTCTGTTCTGCAATTAATACATATTGGCAAAGCTCTGTGGTTTGGTTAAAGAAAAAAGAAAAGAAAAAAAAATCCATGATTTTAACCACAAATCTGGGGATGATTCTGTGTTCTGTCTGATGTTCAACTACATGCATGTGGTGTTGGGCAACAGTGTCTACATATTGCTAAAGTATTCATACCCCTTGGACATTTATCACATTTTGTCAAATTACAACCACAAACTTAAATGTACCTAATAGATATTTTAAATGATAACCAACACAAAGAAGCTCATAATTGTGAAGTGAAATAAAAATAATACATTATATTATATGTTTGAGGGCTGATCAAGACAATGTGGGTCGCTGGAATAACAAATGCATGATAAACTGAATATAATTGAATTGAAAAGTTTTTTTTTTTTTTTCTTTACTTTTTTATGTTTACATTGTAAAACACCTTTGCTTGGTTAATGTAAGTTCTCAGGAAATTAAGCTACAATCTCAGGACGTGTTTGGTATTGCACACATGCTCACAATGGGGGGATGACCATTTAAATGGCCTGGGGTAAATATGTAATGGCCAGTATTCTAGTGTCTCTTTAAGATATTGTTTTAGGTGTTTCACACCTGTAGTTGGTTTCTATGTTCCGGATAAATTGGTGAGTTCATTTACATGGAGCATTTTCTCCCTCTCTCACAAGCACATTCTCTCCTCTGATTGGTCAGAACTGTCTGTTTAAGCATGCTACTCCCTTTCCCCCTTTTTTACTTCTATTGTTTCTGTGTAGCCATGCTTCAACACTTCTTTAGAGCAGATTCACAGAAAGCTGGGGATATTATAACTGCTCACTTTTCCTTCATATCACCATCAAGCACTTAGGAGAGCGGGAGGTGTATTCTCACGTTCCTTGACAAGTAAATGAACTGCTTTTTCATTTAACGAGACAGAGACAGCAGTGGCGTGATTACTCAGTCACTCAGTGAGGAGAGCTGTAATCTCGCTCAACTTTACAGCTCCAAAATACGCCTGCCTGCCACCTTCCCTCAGCCTGCCTTTTTTTATATAACAGACACAATTCATTAGTTTCTGTACAACCGGGAGAGATGAGCAGATAGAACATGCTGTGATATCAGAGGAATCTTCTTTGGTTGTTACCAAAAGGTCCCAGGGTTGCCAAACTTGCAACTGACCATTGGCAAGAACAAGGGCGTAGGAGCGGGTTTGATATTGTGGGGGACACTTTTGCTAATGCAGCAAAGCCCATATACACACTAAGAAAAGTAAGTACAGATTTGTACTTAAAAGAGTACAAAGCTTGTCGCTGGGGCTGTACCTTATATTGAGGTACAAAAAAGTACCTTTCAGTGAAAGTCCTTTTTTGTACCCATGGTTTTTGTGCCAGTAAAGATTATAAAGATTATAAACATTATCATCAACTAAATTTGGCTCAAAAACTTGATGATCCAAAATTGTCTGGCTTTCAAATAAAAAAATGTGCAATTTAAATATATATTGTTTATTAGTGCAGTGATGCAGAATACTGAATGTACCCTTTGGCTGGTTAAATGGTACAAATTTGTACTTATTGCTGTTAGAAATTACTTTGTACTTCAGAGGGAACAAATCTGACCCTGTAAAGACCAGTATTGTACCTTTGAAGGTACAATTATAAAGAGTGTACCTTTAAGTACAAAAAAGTACTCATATCGTACCTCTGTTTTTTAGAGTGTAGTTTCTTAGAACAACATTTAAGGAATTACTTTTAATCACAAATAATCCCTTTTTTCTGTACTCTGTTTATTATTAGTTACATCCAAGTAAAGGTGACTTTACAACCACCATGTTACTCCACATTACATTTAAACAAATATGCGTGAAATGTCTGAATTATATACATATATGACAAAAACTGATCAGTTATCATCTGCGCTTTTAGTTGTTTCTACTGAAAGCACTTCTTATGATGGTGTCCTTTTTTGAAAAAAAAGAATGTAACTTTACGTTTCATAGAGATTTTTGACAGAAGTTAATATAAACATTAGACTAAAGAAAAAAACATTTGGATTCACCTGGAATCCCTCTATTTACTCAGGATTTAGTCTTACTGTGAACTACAAATAAACAGAAGTCAGGTTAGAGCAGTGTTTCTCAACCCTGTTCCTACACATTCTACTGCATATCCCCACTGCCTTCTCTGCTTTAAAGTCACTTAATAAAGTAAGTGGAGGTATGATGTGTCTAATACACTGCTGACATACATAATGAAAAGGATTTAAACAGGTAAACTCAGTAAAGGACTGTTTATTAGCTAATCAGTTGGATCTGGTAGAAAACACACAATTTTAGGGCAGAGATCAGGGTTAATAAACTGCTTTAAACTACCAACATAAAGTACTGTACTAAATTCTGACTATCCACTACATCTGGCTTCTAGCTAACTATTTTTTTCGTTTACTATAGCTTACAGTAAGTCCTGCAATCCTAAATTAATAAACACAATTTGAAAATGAAATAGTGATTAGCTGATCAGGGCAAGCTGAACATAACATATATGTTTTTTTTTAAGCCTTGACTCCCTGTCTAGCTAATTCCAAAGTTAAGCTAACTGACTAACACAGCTGCAGTTTATTATCACACGGTGGGTTTAATCTGTGTGTTTTGATTTGGAGAGTCTTTTTAACCAGCTATCAGAAATAATCTCAACACAGGCCACATGGTAAACTCCGTTACCTCTTAGCCGTATATCCAGATTTACTACAACACCAGCTGATGCTGGACACCGCTTCTAAATCTCACAGCAAGGGGGAGGGGCTTCTCCTCCACCAGCACGCTAACTCTTCTCGCAAGACCAGCGAGCTGATTGGCTGTTTCTCCTGAAAGGCGGGGCTTTCTCCCTGAACCGGCACCGTGATTGGTTTCCCAGCGCTTAGCGGCCGGTCTCTTCATTAACAGTACGACTGAGCTGAGCGAAACTATTTCATTTTTGGGGGGGACAAATCCACCTTTTTCTAATATCCCCCCCGGTTCCTACGCCAATGGGCAAGAACTATATATGTATATATGTATATATAAATTGACGTAAAATGCTTATAATATGCCAAAAAGAAAAAAAAACACAAAAAAAAAACACCAATTTTTTTTTTTTTGTCTTTTCTAAGATTTCTCAAAATAAGCAAAAAATTCCAAAAAACTTTGAAGATAGACTTGAATCAAGTAATAATCCTTGATTTTATTCCTACATTTAGACACAATAATCAGAATAAGTGGTTTGGTGACTTTTTTGTACTTATTTTGAGTTCAAATGACTTTGAAAACAAAAGCTTAAGCTTAATCTTAAGATTAAGATTAAGTTTGTTGTTCCCAAATAAGCAAAAATATCTTACAGCACTTACAATGATTAGTAAGACAAACATCCTTATCAAAGAAAAAAACACTGCAAAAAAAAGATAGTTACCTTTTCTAAGATGTACTTTAGTAGCAGTGTACTTTAGACGAGTACAGAAAGAGGTGAATTTCTTAAAATTTTTAAACATATGAGTGTATAGTACACTATAAAAAGTTGTAGCAAATTAAATGATGTAATTTCAAGGCAACAAATCTTATTTTCATCTCTCTGATAAGATTTTATTTTTGTTTTTAAAAGCATTATATATTTTTTTTTTTGCTTATATTAGAAATATGGTATTAATCAATCTTACCTAGAATTTTTTCTTATTTCATGTTCAAATTCTGAATTTTATTTGCTTAACATAAGCAAACATCTGCCCAGTGATTCTTGGTAGACTCTAAACACACCGAGATCCTGGCGAGGAAGAATGATAGATTACTATTCGGTAGCTACACACAAACAGCGGACTGAGGCACTGCCACTACAATCAGGAGATTGCTGATTCGAATCCCGGCCATGCAGCTTACCATCAGCTGCCGGAGTCTGAGAGAGCACAATTGAGCTAGCGCTGCCTTGCTCTCTCTGGGTGGGTAGATGCCGTTCTTTCCCCTCATCACTCCTAAGGTGATGTCGATCAGCACAATGCATCTGTGAGCTGATGTATCAGAACTGAGTCGCTGTGCTTTCCTCCAAACGTGCTGTGATGCTACTCGGCAATGCTGCATCAGCAGCAGTTCGAAATGAGGGGGTGACTGATTTACATGTATTACTAGTGATAGTGGGAGTACATCTGTGCAGCTGAGAGAGTGAGGAAATTGGGGAGAAATTGGGATAAAAAAATATATATAATAAAAAAAGTTAAACCCACCAAGGTAAAATTGCAAATTACAAATAACAGAGTATTTTCTTTTTGGCGTTTTAACCTTGCAATATCTTGTGGCACAAGATCTCAGCACACCCCTACCAATTTTGCTTATGAAGTGGATCAGAGAAATATAACCAAGTAATTAATAAACAAGCTACTTTAAAAGAGGATAAAAAGTCCTATTGTGGATGCATACGCACCAAATCAAGGCCTACTAATAGGAATGTTTTAGTGATGCATTTGTTTTTCCAATTTCCAATTTTCATTCTGTACATCATTCAGGAATGAAAAAATCTATTGGCAGTTCACTTGAAGGACGTCCTGTTTAATAGGACTTTTATGGTGAATGTAAACGTGCAGATGCAGCATGCGAAGCCCAAACAATAAAGCAATAAAGGTATGATATACCAGATCACGTGTAAGAGCAAGAGCTTTACAAACTTAACATGGCTTTTCTGTACTAAATGGAATATTGAACACATTAACCATACAGACACTGAGAAATCCACTGAGTAAAACCCAGATTAAAGATATTATTCTGAATTTACAGCTACAGCTGTGATATGAAGTACATTAAACACCGCAATGGGAGATTTTTACCCCCTGCTACACACACACACACACACACACACACACTCCCACATCCAGCCAGTGTGACAGAGAGCACTCGGTGTATTCAGACTGCCTCAGTAATCTGGGACTAGTGCACGCTCTCCCACAGTGAACTGAGACAGATCACAAATGTTCTCTGCCTCTGGATCCACACGTGGTCCTGATTCAGCTCACTCACACACATTCACACACTCACTGAACACCACAACCTCCTGTCTGGCTGCTCTCCAATCAACAACGTGTTGTTCCCGATGCATCAGGCCTGCTGAACTAAACAGGTATTTTAGTTATTTAATGCTGGAATCCTCAGCTATGCTTAGATCATAAACAAGTTGAAAATAACTGTTTTTCTGAAATGCTAAAAAAAAATATATATATATATATAGTGATAGTGCTTTTTTTTTCATTTTTCAAATATGCCTTAAACAATAACCTCACTTCCTAAAACAATAACCTCACTCATATTTTATACATTTTAGGAAACACAAAAAAATACCAAAATGTACGAAGGTGGTTTAGCCAAAAATATTTTATTCAGATTTTATGCATATGTTTGTGTTCTATTATATCATGTGCTATGATTTCTGCTCAGTCTGGATTACATCAGCCAATCACATAATTCTTTCCCACCATTGGGCCTGGTACTGTTCAAATTTGTGCACCTAATTTCAAACCGTTTTGTCTTTTTCCATCAAAAAATATGGTTCTGTAACCCAAAAATGAAAAACAATATATATATAATAGTAGGTTTTTCAGCGTAAATAATGATAACATTTGTTGGTGTTTCTAGTTATACAGACGCAATGAGCAATCAAAGGATCGCTAGAGAAAATAATATTTTATGAATATTTTTCTTGGACCAGAGGGCGCTCTTAAGTGAGTTGAAATTGAATTTGAATTATAAACGTTGGATACTTTTATACTCAAACTTTTAATCATATCCTCAACACAGAACAACATCAAATGTTTTAGCACATCGGACATCATTTTGAAATGTTTTAAACTCCAGTTTTAAGCCTTTTTAACATGTTCTGTAACGCCAGCATAAGTAGCAGTAATGCTAGCGAATCTACTACCTTAAACCCATTTGTTGTAGAAAAATGGAAATATGCAGGTACATTGTCTTTGCTTTTTTTTAGCGACATCATTCTGCTTTCAAAAATCAAAGGAATGTCCTGGTTAAGTAGGTATTTTTTTAAGTGGAAAAAAATGCACTGACTTTGGACTTGATATAACACAGTGGACCAGCACCAGCAGATGACACGATTCTCCAAACCAGAGACTGTAAAAAAAGATGGACGCCGTGTCGCCGTTCCCATGCATTCAATGAAAATGAAGCCAAAATCTTCCTCCATGTTGGCAATCCTGAAACCCGAGTCTGCGCAGTAGAGACCAGAGGAGGGAGAAAGACTGTGGAGAGACAGCCTACTCATTTAAATAACCCCACCCCTGAGGGCTGCCTCCACAGAGCTCACACAGTCTATAGTCCCACCCATACAGTCATTGGTCCGACCCCAGTTAGGTGTAACCCAGCCCTTTTACAATAACCACACCATTTTTTTTAATAGAGTTGAATAACGTTTTAAAGAACGAATTCTGTGGGGATATAAAAAATTGACAATATAAGCAGAGGTTACACTAGCTGTTGCATTTAGATAATGGAAGTAGAATTACAGTATATTGGGGAAAAAAACGTGATTGAAAGTTGTCTGTTTTGCCATTGAAACCTATGGGAATGGGTGGGGTTACACAGCTTTCTGCAACCGAACAGCAGGGGGCGCCTGACCTGTGGTGGCTTCACTTTTGAGAGACGATGCTCTGTCCAGCTATAATACACAGTCTGGAGAATTTGGCAATATTCAGTTGCCAAATGTTAAATGTATTCCTAGTAGTGATTGCAGCTACTTAAACTGGTATGCAGTGATTCTAATGCTCCTCTATTGACAGAGAAGGAAAAAAAAATCTCTACAGCTTGTTAAATTCACCAGGCAGAAGTGTCTGAAGGCATGTAAACAAGCTCTGAAAAAGTGAAGTGAATTTTTAATAATAAGAATTTTAGTTTTTGTCATAGTTTAGGCATTTTGTCTGTAATCACATACACATGCAAACACACATAACAGGCCTGTGGATTACAGAGACATTTCTCAAGCGCAGTGTTAATCCGTCCTCTGCTCTCTGCAGATTAGCCAGCTAGAAGTAACCATCATGTTAAACCCACACACACACACATAGATAGAGAGAGAGAGAGAGAGAGAGAGAGAGAGAGAGAGAGAGAGAGAGAGAGAGAGAGAGAGAGAAACAGAAAGAGGGGAGAAAACACTGGACACCAAAAAATAATAGGCTTACATCAGGGTACAGGATGTGCCAAGGCATTGTGTGTTTTTGGATAGGGAGTTCATTCCTGCCACAGTCTGCTCGCATGCTGCAGGTATGAATAAACCCTTGCACTGTGTTGCAGCTCAGCACAAAGAGAAAACACATTGAGATTTTACATTGTAGTTATTTCACAGCTGTATACTCAGGGCGTTATAATAATATAACTTGGTTATATTCATATACTGCTCTATATCTGTCTGAATCCTATTAAAACAGTATTCTTTTCTGTAATCAGGTGTTTAAGACTATTGTTGCATTTACCTGTGTCAATTACAGTATTAATTTTACTCATTGGTGAAAAAAAAGTGGATAAGTAAATGAAAACCTGAGAAAAAACATGTTAAGCATTCAGCAAAAAGTTGAAAAATAAACATCTAATTTTCCCCCAAAAATTGTCAGTGTACCTTATAATCCAGCTTTATGTATGTATAATTTTACTGGTCAGGTTGCAAGGAGTTGACTGAAGTACAGCATTATAAAGGAGTTTCTGTAAAGTTTCTCCAGCACCAAGGCTGGAGCAGTATTAGCATTAGCCGCTAACCGCAGCACTAGCTCTTCTGCTGTTTAGAGTCGAGTATATTGGACTGTAGCCTGTGCAACGGTATCCGGAACATTTAGGGTTCCTTAGTATAGCTTTTTTAAGGGCAGCATTTACTAGCAATAAGAGCTGCTAACTGTGGCTAGCATTAAGCACTGCTAACCATGCTTAAAAACTGGAAATCTAAGCTTGCTGTAAGTGAACGGAAGCGCTTTACTCAGCCAAATAAACAGTTTTCAGTAGAGAAATCTGTATAGATTAATATCCAGCACTTGTTTGACTTTAAAATATATACTTACAGTGTTTTTTTTACTTAGGTGCCCCCAGCAGCGAGACCTGGTGAATAATAAAAAGAAAAAGAAAAAAAAAAACACTGCGACACCCTTGTTCCTTACTACTGTTGCTTTAAAATGCACCTTATAATTTGTTGCGCCTTATGTATGAAAATAGTCCAGAAAATAGACGTTCATTGATAGTATGCCTTATAATATGGTGCGCCTTAGTCTGTAAAATAAGTTCATTTTGCTCAGTTTCAGTCAAATTATGTCATTTTGGTGCATCTCCAACCACTACTGTTGCAAAGTGGCATATTGTAAGTTTGATGCCCCTTTTTTTTTGTCTGTTTTTATCATGTAATGTAAGTCAAATTGACACTGATTGAGACTGAGTGAAGTTTTGATATGACAGTGACTAAAATATTGCATTAAGAATCCTCAAATACTTACCATGTACAGAGAAACTAGCTGAGGCTGGCTCCTGTACTGCAGCACAATCTTATTTAACAGATCATAAAATTTCATCATTTAATTCTGTACTCTGCATGGCTAGATGGTCTGCATGCCTCAGAGCTCCTCAATGACAAGTTTTACTACACCCCCAAAAGGCCATGAAAGATGAAATACATCTTTAGGACTGCTGTAACTCCTGCAGGTTCTTGTACTCTAAAACAACACGGTGTTATTCTGTGATCCGCGGCCGTGTATCTGAATGTAATGGGCTGCTGTGTTCACAAAATGACTCTCCCCAAACCGTAACATTTTCCTTCTCTCATTTACAAAGAGTTCATTATTACTAAGAGCTCACAATCTTCTCCAAAAGGCTGCTCGGTTTTATAGAGCACTGCTAAGCAGAGTTATGTTAATTTTATGGTATTTGGAAGTCACCTTCCTCTCTTTTTAACAAGCTGGAGGCTCGTAAAAAGCTCACGGCTTCGTGAACAGCTCTGGCCAGTCTGTTTAAGGAGGTCAAACATCTAATCCTTTACCTCCAATGCCCCACTGACTGTCTAGGTAGTACTAACCGGATAAACACTGAGAAGGTGAGGAGGTGACCCGCAGCCTTTTTTTGGAATGTATAATTTTATTTCTCCAGCCTTTTTATTATCTTTCTGAATAGTCATAAATTGATGGGATGTTCTGAACTAGATAAATGGATATTGAGGGTTGGGTTTTTGGGTTTTGGTTAGTAGAACGTTTTCTATATGTTACAATTATGGGTACCACTTTAAAATAAGACTACCTTTATAAAGGGTTTATAAATGGTTTACAATTAGTTTATTAATGGTTACTAATTAGGTTGTAAACGCCTTAAAAATCAATAATAATCAGTTATAACACATACGTAGAAAGGGCAACAATGACCTGTTGTTTGCCAAATAGTGAACCCACAGCCATCTATATTGTTGCCGTTTCTACGTATGTGTCATAACTGATTATTAATGATTTTTAAAGCATTTACAACCTAGTTATTAACCATTAATAAACTAATTGTAAACCATTTATAAACCCTTTATAAAGGTAGTCTTATTTTAAAGTGGTACTCAATTAGGTATGTATGTTCTTAAAACGTTCAACCTGTCAAGTTTTCTGGATGTTTCTAGAACTTTTTTTTTTATTTAACATTTTTAACGTTCTTGTAACATCGCTGCAACATCAATTGTAGACTTTTGTTACTTGAATGTTACTTTTAACATTTACATAGAATAGATTTGCATATCTGCCAATAGGCACATGCTGTGGGTGTGGGTGGGGATGCTGTTGGGGGTGCTTACTGCCTCAGTTAGCAATGAATGAATGAATGTTTGACGGTTGACGTCTGCCTAGGTTGTATTCAGTCAGTGTAGCGTCAAGGTTTTCCATTGCCAAGATAGCAATACACCAGAAATTTGACCTAAACCCTCATCATTTCCAGACCACCACACCCATCAGCTTAGATATATTCACAAGAACTGTTGCTAGTTAAAAATAGACAGTTGGTGGGGTGTAACATAGGAATGAGCTTTGTAACGCACCTTGCATAGGAGGTAAGATAGCTCCCCATATGGGATAAGTAGAGGTGAACTATCTATTTTATAAAATTGATCTGCATAGAGTGGAAAAATTAACTCGAGGTAGGGTGTTTCAGAATCATCAGATGTGGTGGGTGGGCGGGATTATTCCTCCAGCACTGTTATTTCTGAAAGAAATCAGAGAGGAATCAGCGGTCCAAGTCCAGGTTTGGAGGTACCTCCCTGGAATTAATTCATTTTTGCAACTTGGGATGTCTGTAAACACCTTCACTTAACAAATTTTATGCATCATTGGTAAATGTTAACCAGGCATTGAGCAAAAAGTTAAGTTGTTTCTTAATGCTCTTAATGTTCTGATAAAGACTTGGAAAATCTGCAAATGTCTACAATAGCCCTTAAATTGGGCAGTATCTAATTCAAATACCTATAACTGCAAAATGACTTTGGTTCAAATTGAGTACAGCCAAGTAGTTTTATTTCCAACACTGCATATATACATATATACAGGACACACAGAGGACTGAAGTTACGTTACTGTCCTTCCCAAAGTTACAACAAGTACAGCAAGATAAAAACATAAATCTAAAAGAATGAGAGACACTAAATGTACAATACAACAAGTTCACAGATATAGACATACGTGAGACAAGAGACAAAAGACAATAGTGCGATAGTGATAGGGGAGTAAGAGATGAAGTGAAAGTACATTGAAAACAGAACCCGTATAAACAGTAGTGCAACATAGTGCAATATAGTGGTGTTAAAGCTTAAGGTTTAGTTCAAGCTTAGTTCAAACCTGCTCAATAATTCAGACAGATTTAAACCTGGGGGAAGCTCATAGGTAAAAGACTATTACTCTACAAATCTCCATTGATCCACAGAGCAGCGGTAGTAATGTCTTAGCCTTAGCACTTTATCTGTCTCTATCCTTAATAAATCACAGTTACGGAAAACACAGGCCTAATGAAACAAATCACTGCGAATGCTGGGCTTGCTAATGGAGTGCTAACAGAGGGAGGCTAACGTGCTAATCACTTACCTCATTAGCCTGCATAATGCGGCTAATATTCTCATGTCAGGAGGAGGGCCAAACCCTAACCAGAACCAATCCTGTTGACATCTGTCACTTTACTTCAAGCTCAGCATGACTAGCGCAGTGAGACTCGGTGAATGCTAGTTTAGCTCGTGCGCTTCGGCGGCTGAGCCAGCGATGTGTACCCTTGAAAACCTGACACAGTTCCGCTAAACAGTGGCTGTTAATTCTTGGCGTAATTCCTCTTCATCATCTTAAGGGGAATAAATCACATAAAAGGATTGGCTTGTTTATAAATGATTTGCAACACGTCTGTGCGGTGGGGGAATTTGGGCCGTGCCACTTTTCATTACACCACCTGCGGGGTTACAGCAAGACGAGCTAAGAGCCTGACTCTGACATATTACGAAGACCATCATTCAGAGATAAACTAAAGGTTTTGAAAAGTGTTTGAGAAATTGAACCCCACACTCACAAACACACTCTTACACACAGATGTAAACATGCTTGTCAAATTTGCAGAAATAATTGCGAAATTATGCATTTATAATTTATAATAGAGACTGGAATGGAAAAAACACAGTTTTGTTCTCTTTTTTTAAGCTTGAAAGGGGTTTTGGAAAGCGCTTCATTCTTATTCAGCTTCCAGCAGTCTTTTTGGAAATACTTTCTATGAATGTCATCTCTACAAGACTCTATAAACACAATATAATGCATCCATAAGGCATTATAAACATGGCTATACATATTTATAAAACTCTATAATTCATCATAGCCATGTTTATTATGCATCATGAACTGTGATTATAATGCATTAAAAGCTGTGTTTATAACATGTTATACATCAATACCAAGCAACTCAGTCCCAGCTTGTAGACCATATCATGACTAAAACAGCTTCCAACTTATAAACACACCCTCAGTAATCCTATAAATATATTTTTAACCACTCATGAATTATACTTGTCTTGAATATAGTATTAGTTATAGCCAATTATAATGTATTATAACAGGTCTTTTTGCACTCAAAGTAAAGTGACAGACTTTCATTGTGGGACTAGATTTTTAACAATAGATATATACTATTTTAACATGTATATCAAAAGCATAGCTTATAATGTATTATGATCACAAGTAATAATGCTTAATAAACATGGCTACAGTGGGTTATGCATTTTTATAAATATTTATAGCCATGATTATAATGCCTAAAGAATGCATTATAATATATTATGAATGTAGTTATAGAGTCTAATAAAGATGACATTCATAGAAAGTGTTACCGTCTTTTTTTATTCTTCCAATTGGAAATGTGTAGAAACTTACTTCACACTCTCATAACACTGCAAACAGCACTGTTATGCAACAGCTCTTGCTGCACTATTGGAGTTTAATTTTGGGCTGTGAGAAATTCATTTGTTCATATTTTTTTCCCAATTTTTCTCCCCAATTTAGCCAGGCTGATTGTCCCACCCAGTCAGCTGTACATCCTCCATCACTGCTGATGCCACAACACAAGGAAGGTAAAGACTAGCACATGCCTCCTCCGATACATGTGAAGTCAGCCACCACCTCTTTTCCAACTCCTGCTGATTTAGCATTGTCGATTAGTATCACAGCGCACTCGGAGGAAAGCGCAGCAACTTGGTTCCAATACTTCAGCTCACAGATGCCTTGCAGTAAAAAGCATCATCTACCTATCCAGAGAGAGCAAGACCAATTGTGCTCTCTCGGACTCTGGCAGCTGATAGCGAGCTGCATAACCGGGATTCGAACTCGGACATCTCCCGAACATAGTGTCAGCACTTTAGACAGGGCACAAAAAAGTGTTAAACAAACCAGAATATGTTTTATATTTTAGACTTTTCAAAGTTGCACCTCTTTGAGGTAGAGTCACCTGGAATTCAGGCTTTCAGTTAACAGCTGTGTTGAACTTCTTATGAATTAATTACTTGAATTTCTTGCCTCTTAATGTGTTTAAGAGCATCAGTTGTAAAGTGGTGAAGAGGTAGAGTTACAGGTATACAGTGAATAGCTCTATTTGAATAATGTTCTAATCTATATTATGGCAAGAATTACTCAACTTAGTAAAGGAAAAAAAAAACATACTTTAAGAAATGAAGGTTATCTTACTACAGGCATCATCCAGTATAATTCAGAGTTAGCATGACAGTCTCTGGACTTTACTGTGTAGATTTGCAAACTGGGAAGTGGTTACAAACCAATAATTTATAACAAAATTCTAACATTTCCTATAATAAGTAGCTTACTTCAGCTTTTACTAAACAAACTCCAAAAAAAAAACGTGTTCACCTGTGTAAATGTGCACTAATGTAGTCTCATGCTGGTCATTTCATGCTGTAAGATTATGCTGGCATTTACATGGCTCCACATTGTCAAGTCATTACTGACAGGGCTGCTTTTCCACACTGCGCCATTCTCTCGGAAACCCAGCATTTGGATAATGAGTGTTTTGCTGGGCATTTCACAATGCTGACCAGCTGCCTGGTGTGAGCTTGCTTTTCAGTATAGGACTCTATACGACATATTCTATTTTTATTTCAGCCTTTCAACAGTGGAAATGAACGAATGGATTTGAAAGAAACTAAGCAAATGTTGGGCTGAATGGAAATAATGTTAAAGGTGATTTTCTAATCAGTATTTATGATCTTAATATGATATTGAGTGTGAGTGTAAAAAACCTTCAGAACCTCATAAATGCTCTTTAAAATTCAAAATAACTAAATTCCTCATCACCATAAATAAAAAGACCAATTTAAAAACCCTTATTTATAATATGACTTATGACTGGTAATAGGGCTAAATAATACTATACAATATCTATATTGCTATGATACTTTAATATCCATTAAAACCCATCTGATTCCCACATTGAGATGGCAGTTTCATGCAGTCCAAAACATGAGAATGTTGAGAATGAGAAATGAGAATGAGAAATGTCTGAATTAACAAAAAAGATTAAGAGCTTTTAGAGTCCTTCTATTAGGTCCTAATATTGATAAAAACATAAATGTTAATACTGTAGACATAGACGGTCACTTAATTATACCTGGTAAAACTGTGAGAAACCTTGGGGTCATCTTTGACCCAATTCTTTCGTTTGATGCTCACATATGTAGCATAGTCAAAACTGCATTCTTCCACTTAAGAAATATAGCTAAAATCCGCAGTATACTCTCTCTGGAAGATGCTGAGAAGCTGGTACATGCATTCATAACCTCCAGGCTGGACTACTGCAACACGTTGTTGGCTGGAAGTCCACATAAATTACTCCATAAACTCCAGCTAGTTCAGAATGCAGCCGCAAGAGTGCTTACCAGAGCTAGAAAGTTCGATCACATTACACCTATTCTTTCATCCCTACATTGGCTACCTGTTAGATTTCGTATAGATTATAAAATACTTCTCCTGACGTATAAATCCCTCAATGGTCTGGCCCCGCATTATCTACAGGAACTCCTTACTCCTTACAATCTGCCGCGTTCACTCCGCTCCCAAGACGCTGGCCTGTTATTAGTCCCGCGTATTAGAAAAAACTATGCAGGAGGAACAGCGTTCTTTTATAAAGCTCCCCAACTTTGGAATAGCCTCCCTATTAATATACGGGACTCAGACACACTCTCAATCTTTAAATCTAGACTCAAAACATTTCTATTTGCTCAAGCTTTTGAGTAATGTCTCATTACAATTTTCTTCCTCTTACAGCTTATCCAGCAAATATAAACCCTGTCCTAATCATCTGCTTTCTCTTTCTCTCCCCATGTCCTGAGCTGCTGCTACCAGTGCCCATCCCACTCCAGCAGAGTTTTATAAAACCATTCTAACCCCTTTCTCTTTCCTCCCCTCTCTGTTCTCTATCTCTATCTTTCTCACATGTGCTGAGACGCCTGGCCGGCCGGTCTTCCTGGATGTGTCCGTCTGTGGTTCCAGCTTTCAGGAATCAGCCCTGTCCTTCTACTCATCAGAATTATTTCACAACCCTTCTAACTTCTGCTTTTTTTCTCTTCCTTTCCTTTCTGTTTTCTCTATCTATCTCTTTTACATGTATGGAGATGCCCTGTTCCTGATGTTCCCAGCCTGGCTCTCCACTGCCCGCTGTGTTGTTCTCCGGCTCTGCAACCCTGCACTGATTACCATTAACACACTCAGTATCTGTTTCTGTATTAGCCATAGCTCTATAATTTGTGCCCATCACATTCTTATATTCATAAATCAGTGCCTGTTATATTAGCCATAGTTCACATTAATTCTCTGTACTGTTTTGTTCTGTTATTTGTTTGTTGTTTGTTTGTACTGAGCGGGTCAACCCGAGTAGGATGGGTTCCTCGGACTGAGTCTTGGTTCCTTCCAAGGTTTCTTCCTCTTAAAGGGAGTTTTTTGCCACTGTGTCACCATAAAATTGGCATCTCTGTGGTGCTGCTCATAAGAGGCGTGGACCTGTTTTTCCTGTAAAGCGGCTTTGTGACAACCTTTGTTGTAAAAAGCGCTATATAAATAAAATTGAATTGAAATTGAAAATTGAATCCTATGCTATTCAAGTGTAACCTAATTTAAGATACACATTTTTACAGCTTGTTAATAGTAAAAGTCTATGTGTTTTTTGACTTATTCCATCTGGCCTGAGGACTCATGACTCATAATATGAAGTCTACAATGGTGGATTATCCACAATGTCAGAACCAAACAAGGTAGTAGGTGTGAAATCACCCTAAATGACCATAGCCCAGACCACACAGTGTTCTACAGCAGCCAGCAACTGATGCTCCTACTGTACACCAGCCATTGTTTTTCAATGACATTGTAAGGACATGTGATTCTCATACTTCTATCACAATGGAATGGTGAAATCGAGTCCCCGCTAAGAGAGTAAAACACATTTTATTCACAGGCACAGAAAGAGAGAGTGAGGACAGCTGTGATCATGCCAAAGCCAAATAATGGAGCCACTCCAGTGGTGGAGAGATGCCCAGGCTTTTCTTCCTGAGGGATGCCCAGTGCCAGCCTACCCCATGGAGGGTTGATTCTGCCTGGGGAAGGAGAGCTCCCTGTAGACATTACAGAGCTGGAGAAAGCCTGGAGGAGGGCCTGGGCAAGCATAGAGATGGAGCTTGCAAGTGGGACACTTGAGACATGAGACAAAACTCATTCAGACACTGTCCGATTAAGGCCAGGCAAAAAGAGAGCAAACGCATTTCATGCTTGTGGGCAGTCGGTGAGTATTAAATTTCAGTCCCTTACTTTTATACTTGACACACAAAAGACAAAGAAAAATGTGTTTAATATTACCAGAAAGAGCTGGACAATATGGACATTTTGATTTTGAAGGTGTGCAGCAAGGAGAGTTCACGGAGAGTGGACACAAACGCAAACGCAAGTAATATTTATTTACAACACAAACAAACTATAAAACAAAACTTAAAAAAACAAAGAAACACTAAAAGTACATTAAAAAACACACCTACCCTCAAATGACACAACGACGTACAAGAACCAACAAGCTAACACTTAAATACATACAATGGAGGGAACAGGAAATAGGAAACAGGAAGCGCCTGGGGACAGGTAATGAGGGGGCGGAGCTACAAATAAACACAGGAGCACTAAAGACATGGGCTGAGACAAGGAGAAAACAGAGAGGGTCATGTGCTTAGGAAAGGTAAATAAACAAACAGAAGGGCAGAAAAAACACAGAGACAGGACAAAAACATGACACCAAATGTTAAAATCAAATTGATACTATTTAATAACATGTGTTCTAACATTATGTTCTAGATATCAGGTCAGAAATAGTTATAGTTGTAGCAGACCTCTAGAAGCCGAAAAATACACCTTAAGGAGTTAGTTTTGTTGACCTCTCAGGATGCTTACTATCATATTTTTATAGATTATAAGGCGCACTACCAATGAGCGTCTATTTTCAGGTCAATTTTCATTCTTAATGCACAACAGATTACACCCACAGCACAAAAATGCCACCCGGCAGCACTAGACTGAGAAACCCTGAGTCTTCTGGTAACCCAGGGCGCTGTCAGCTAGTGATTCATCCCACATGGCTTGTTTTAACACAGTAAAAACACAGACTACAGCCCAATATACTTGCCTCTGAATGGCGAAAGAGCTAGCACTAAAGGTCGGGCTAATGCTAATGCTGCTGCACCCAGCCTTAGTGCATCATTGAGCAAATCAAGAGATCAAGCTGATCTTGTAAGAAGAATGCCTCACTGCTCCCGTTCTGCCTTTGTTTTTAAGAACTTTCCACTGCTTTCTGTAATAACTAAATAACACAGTACTGTACTTTTACTTTCAGTACTTCAGTACTAAATTTTACAATAAACTACCGGCACTAATACTTAAGTACAAAAAATGTTGAATACTTTAGTCCTTGTGACTAAAGTGTGAAGCTTAAAGAACACTTCAGCTTTTACTCAAGTCACTTTTTGATAATATAACATTATATTGCCCACCACTGCCTTAAACTCTAAAGATAAATAGTTTCATTTTTTAAACAAAAGTTAAGAACACTAATTTAAGTTTAGGCCTAAAAGAACTCCGTTGTTCATCATATTGTCCAGCACAAACACAAAGACAGTATTACAAGCCTGTGTGAGTGTGTGGCACACACACTTGGAGAGCTTCTGTGGTAATCTGGCAGGCAGGCTTCTGTCTGAATTCTGCCAACATGCTTGTGGTGTGCCTGCAGAGTCACCCAAGGGTGTTTTTTTGTGAGCACACAATCTCACAGCAGAGAAACCGCTGCCTCTCACATGCCACAGTGCTCCAGAAACTATACAGGTCTTTCAGATGTGCAGCACCGTGCAGGCCATTTACACTTCTCTGATTTCCTGCATGTTTTCTAAACCGTTCCTTGTTTTTCTAGGTTTGAGAATACAGACAGAAATCAAGCAGCTCAAGTTTTCGACCTTTTGCAAAATGCATGTGTACTCGTATTATTAGGTTGATTCCAGTAATCGCCAGCATAGAGTAAGACAGGGGGTGGGGCTGGGGACTGGCAGACAGTGTTTATACAGGCATATCCATGACTAGAAACTGAGAAACAGTCAAACAGTCAAGGTCAAAACCAGAAAATAGTAAAAACACGGAAACAGGATATGCAGCTGAGATTTGGTTGTATAAAAAAACTAAAATAAATAAGTAAATGAATGATAATCAGTTGTTGCTGTGATATGACCATACATCTATATATATATATAGAAATATAACTGTGTATTTACAGTATTGTGCAAATAAGAATAAGTGTTATACGGGTTTTCTCTGTGAAATAAGTGTTTATTAGCTCAGTAAAACACTAGCATTACAATAAATATAAACAGCATGTTTACAAAAAGCAGAGCTTTTACAGGCCTGTATTCCTTAAAACAGAGAAATATGAGAAATCCTTGTTACATTTTACTGTATGTATGCAGACAAACCAAGTCTCCCTGAAGCTGCGGGAGTCTCCCGCATTTCGGTAGTGGCTCCCTGATACCTGCGAGTCACATATAATCTCCCGGAATTCAGAACAAGTGCCCCAAACGCGCACACAGGCGACAGACTTTTTTTCTCTAATCGCATGTGGGAAGGAGAGATAGAAAACAGAGAGGGATCTGATTGGCCTGTTCTCTGCAAAGAGTCTGTGAGACAGCCAATCAGTTTTTAGTGTGGGCGGGCAGTGTTTTTCCCCCCTCCCGGACGGGATTTGTTTAGTGAGTGAGAGAAAGCAGATCATGGCTGAGGCAATATTAATAATTATTTTAATATGATATGAAATTTTTTTGATGTTGTGCAATTTTTGTGATATTGTAACTGTCCATTTTTGTCAAATAAAGGCTCCCCCCCCCCCCCCAAATAAAAAAGGAAAGCAGAGGCAGGACCTTCCAAAAAGAAAAAAAAGATAAAACTCATTTCACCTCTGAATACTCAAAATTTAATTTAAAAAAGTAAAATAATTAATATAAAAGTAAAGTTTCGTTATCCTTTGGTGTGTGTGTGCAAGTTTTTTTTTCAGGGACCTCCCTGAAATCAAATTTTGCAACTTGGGATGTCTGAAGTTTTTATCACAATATATTCCTTTATTTCGGTCGATACAATATAATTTCGATATTAAAATACTCCGAAAAAACTGCTAGGATTCCTTGCAATGGAAATCTGTACCTACTACTGTCTGAACATTTTAAATTTAATTTAAAAATCTTTAAAGCATCCTCTCACAAAAACTATATAATATTTTGAATATACAGTACTGTGCACATGTTTTCGGCACCTGTGGGAATTTCAGTAAAGAAAAAGCTTCTTATCTGTGAAGTAAGTGTTTATTAGCTCAGTAAAACACATTACAGCATTACAATAAATACAAACAGCAATTTTACAAAAAGCAGTGCAGCTTTAACAGCCCTGTTTTTCTTAAAACATCTCCTAATCTCTCATGTCTCATCTGAGTTGAATAGAGTTATTTATTGTTCTCATCATATTATCAACACCTGGTTTGGTAAATTGCTGGTAAATGTGGTAAATCAGGTGAGCTGCTGACGGAACTGAACATAATATACACATGCTGGCTGAGGAGCATCCAGGAGAAATCTGGAATCTCTACACTTTTTTCTTCAGCTTGGCTCACATGATATAAATAACATACTTAGTTAAAAATGAGAAATCCTCGTTATGTTTTACTGTATGTATGATTATTTGCATCTGTTTAAATCAAATGTGGTGCTTTTTTCAGGTAAAAACACTCATATTGCTGAGATAAATGGATTAATGTAATTTGCTTTGGTGCCTAAAACCTTTGCACAGTACTGTACATGTACACTACTGGTCAAATGTTTTTTTTTTAAACACTCCTCATTTTTAGCAGTCCAGTAGCAGTGCTGTATAGCTCTGACAAGCTGCACACACTTTGCATTTCATGGAAAGTAGTGATTTTGTTTTGGTTTTAATTGAATGTAATGATGAAAAATACTGTGTGAAGTGCTGAAGAACTGTACAATGCTCAGAGTCCTTGAGTGCTGACTCGTGCCGCCACCGCCGGTGTATTCACCTGCATTAAGAATAAAGCTTTTGAATTTTTGAGATCTCTGTGGTCGTTTTTAAGTCTTTCAACACCAAAAGCTGCGACATGGAAAAAAAGCAACAGGCACTTCAGGAGAATAATAGTGTTTTTGGTACTCTCAGGCAATTTTTACCTAGGATGCACATCACCACAAGACTCGTTATTGCGACCGTGGCCACAGATTTGCGGGTAGCTCGAAATTGGTGAGCAAGGAAGCTAAATCTGTGCTTTAATGGGTGTGAATATAAATTTGAGCATTTTTTTTATCCCAACCAAAGTCCCAGCTTTATTATGTATGCAGTGTTTCTGCTTTAGACACTCAAAAAGAATTCCACCACTGCTTTTAGAGTCTTACAAAACATTTGAAATTCGCAATAACAAAACTCTGCAGAGGGTTTTTGTTTAAAGCAGCACTAGGTAGGATTTCCTTGATTTTTGATATTTTTAAAGAAGTAAAACTACAGCTTGAAACTCACTGCAGCGCTGCATTGAGGTGTAATAGGAGGAATAGCGGTGCTCTCGTGTCTGTGCCGGAGCTCCTCTGAGCTCAAACCAGACTCTGTGAGTTTTCCGAGGCGGCCACGACCAACGCTCGCGAGAACTGCGACCTGCTTTCCGAACTTTAGTTCTAACAGTTCTACAAGGACTACTGGTTCATTCTTTACAAACTAACATACAGACACTCTGGCAGAAGCTGGAAAGAGACCGAATTAAGACTGTGAAAGCCAGAAAACGAGAAAGAGAAATTAATCTGCCTGAAACATTTATTACACTAGAGCACAAAATCTCAATCCTATCTAGTGGAGCTTTAAAACAACAAATATCCCCACACTCAAATGATATGTGATATATATATATATATATCAGAGAAAAATCTGAGAAACTATATATATATATATAGTGTCTCTGATTTTGCTATTTATAAGTATATGTTTGAGTAAAATTAACATTTGTGTTTTATTTTATAAACTACAGACATTTCCCCCAAATTCCAAATAAAAATATTGTCATTTAGAGCATTTATTTGCAGAAAATGACAAATGGCTAAAATAACAAAAAATATGCAGAGTTTTTAGGCCTCAAATAATTAGGTTTTTAATAGTTCAGAAATTAATATTTGCTGGAATAACCCTGGTTTTTAATTACAGTTTTCATGCATCTTGGCATGTTCTCCTCCACCAGTCTTACACACTGCTTTTGGATAACTTTATGCCTTTACTCCTGTTGCAAAAATTCAAACAGTTCAGCTTGGTTTGATGGCTTGTGATCATCCATCTTTCTCTTAATTATATTCCAGAGGTTTTCAATGTGGTAAAATGAAAGAGACATATAATTTTAAAGTGGTCTCTCATTTTTTTTCCAGAGCTGTATATGTATTTATCCATGCAGGCCAGCATGGGACTAGACATTTTCAGTCAGTACCTGCACTCTCTGCACAAAGCTGAACTTATTACAGTACTCTCTCTCCAGTCCTATCACTGTGTGGCTTTATTAGGCATTAAGCATTATTATACTGATCCAATCACACGAGCCACCATGCAGATGCAGGCTCAGATAGCTTCCGCGCCTGATAAAAGCTGCACCACAGATCGTGATTAAAGTGAACCCCAGACCACAGATTTCAGGAGGACCTGAAATCAGTACTCTGGACCACCCTCGGGCTTTAAAGCAGCTTTCACACTTGATCAAGCATACCAAACCCACAGAGAAAGCACAACCAGGACTGGGGAAAAAAAGCTACCGTAAAAGTTCCCCTTAGTATCCAAGTCATCTAAAAGAGACAATGGACCTCTACCATAATACAGGCATTATCAAATCAGAAGTGCATCATTAGCCACATTTCAGTAGCTGTGAATTGTAGGCGGAGACAATTTCGTTCTGGACTGGTTGCTTAAAGAAGCACCGTAACACTCTAAAATGGCTTTAATGACTGTGATAATGTGGCCCTACATGAAACGAACAGTCTGATTGTGTGTGAGAGAGTGTGTGTGTGTGTGTGTGTGTGTGTGAGTGTGTGTGTGAGAGAACAGAATGGCTCAGAGTAGTAGAAAGCAATAGTATAAAGCAGGGGTGGTTTAGTGTATAGTAAGTGGTGGCACTCTGGTTGACAGCGAACTGCAAACGATTAGTAATTTGACGGCTCTTTTTAATTGAGTTTATACACGGCAGTGAGTAGACATTAATTTAGCACAGAACTTGTCCTCATCTGTTAGTCCTGGTGGAGATGAACCCGTGGTCCTTCTCTAAATCTGGCCATATGGCAGCCACCAGCGGAATGCTCTGGTAAGCTAAGGTTTACGACCCGACACATATGGCACTAGCAGGGGCATCTGCTGTAATGAAATCCTGTAGAAGGCAACAATCAGCAGTTAAAACAATGGCCCAATCACTGCGTGTGGCACCTCTGCACTCTTGCTTAATATTAAAAACATGAATGCTGTAATTACATATGAATTTAATTAGCCAATGTTAGAAACTTAGCACCTTAATTCTGCATATTTTGATATTTTTTATATTAAATACTTCAATGGGTTCGAAATTCCAGCCTTTTTTTAATGAAATGTTTAATCACAGGGAGTCATACCAGGTTTCCCCAGTTCAGGACAGGTGGTAGATAATGCAATTCAGATTTGAATTTGAAAGTACATTACAGAACGTTGGTCTGCAGGTGCTCAGCAGGGTTAAAATGGTTTTGCTGGAGGGCATGCCGTCCCACAGAGATGTGTAAATTTCAGTTAAACCAAAAGTCATATAAGCCTTTTAAAATGGGATTAGGCTTCACTGCATGAACTTTGATAAGATCTTGTTTCAAACAACTAGAACTTTAAAGTTTATGGCTTATTATCAAAGGTGTCTGTGCAGAAAACAAATCATAAAATATGAATACACTTTATTTAAAATGAAAACAGAATTTAACACACTAACCTAAAGCTAACCTATCAGAGAACAGGGAAATCAGAAACAAATCCCTTATTTTCTTTATAGTTTTTAATAAGAACACTGGGCTGGTTGTTAATTTTTCTGAGAACTTCAAACACTGAACAGATTTTTAGTTTCACAAACAGCTCAACCAATTGATCTCAATAAAAGATTGACTAAATAAACATAAGTGTTGGACGGAGGTATAAATAATGATCATCTTCCAGATGCATCTTTTTCATTAATTTGACTATTTCTCATTCTCTGCAAATAAATGCTCTAAATTACCATTTTTATTTGGAATTTAAAAGAGATGTTGTCAGTAATCTGTAGAATAAAACAGCAATGTTCTATTTCTCTATAAATAGTAAAATCAGAGAAACTGATCACTAAAGTGTTTTCTACATTTTTCTGTGGCTCTGTATTTGTAAATTTTAGGGGAAAAAAGCTACTACTACTTCTTTTTTTTTAGAATATTACATAAAAACAGGTATTAGATTTGGAAGAACTAGTCAACTATGTATTGGTAGTGGCCATTTTTTTAACAACAATATACAGATCTCACTCACAGCTGCAGAACCCCATTAAACCTAGAGAAGACCAAAATTTCACAACGTCAAAATTTATATGTGCCTGACTTAAGAATTCCACATCATAGGGTGTTCATGTGGGGCATGAAGGTGGTAAACTTGTTTTTTTCCTATAAGACCGACACCACATGAATAACAGCATAACTCACTGCCTTGTAAAGAAAGCAGAGTGAAGTATTCTATTACCACTAACCAGATAACCCTTTCAAGAGTGCAGCAGTTTATACTAGTATATACTGGTACAGTAAGTATCTGAGCATAGCAGAGCTAAAAAACAGCACTAACCACACTGAACTACAAAGTGCAATTCTTGATGGGAACTAAGAAGTTCTCACAGCTACTAAAATGTGGTTGATTTAAAAAAAAATCAACCACATTTAGCCAATCAGTCCTGAACCCCAAAAAAAACTGATTATTATTATTCTCCATTATTAGTACTGCCATGCTTATCAGCGTTCCTAAAAACATCTCAATGAAAACTCATACAACCCAGTCCTTACTTCTTTCTATCAGTAGGTGGAGGGCACTTAAATAGGTCTCACGCCCGTTCTGATGTGAGATGCTTTAGTCATAAGTGCACTCTTAGCTCATTCGTTTCTCTAAGCCTAACTTATGGACGCCTGAATAATTCTGCCCCAGGTACGTAACGCAGAGACTGCTTCCACGCTCATCCCAAAAATATCACTTACGCTTTGGGAAACTGGAAATGAATCATAGGGTTGTGATTATAGCACCTCGGCACATAGTGTCATAAACACAGGCAACCACACAAGGGACACGGAGTGTCTGTTACTCATTATTTCCCCTTCAAGAAGTGAGAATATTTTTTGCTCATTTATTTTGTAATCAATTATTATTGTCACAGTGATGTAATGTGACATGCTCCCTGCAGAGTGGCTTCCCTCACAGCTTCTATACATTTTCTCACATGGTCAGACGATTGCTATAATTTAGTATGCTGGGATATTTGAGTTTTATTTTGAATATATTATACTTTTTGCCTGATTTATAAAGCATAATTGTTTAGCCTGTTAACATTGTAAACCCTTTGTAATAGGGATCCGTAGTACACTGGTTAAGCACAACATTATGAACACCTCCTTGTTTATATACCCATTCATGATTCATTTTTCAGTTTTTCTGGGCATATAGAAGCACTTAGTAGTTCTATACTGTAATTATAGACTGAAGTCCTGTATCTGTTTCTCTGCATACTTTATTATTATTATTATCCTGTGGTACTGATATGATTCTTTGAATTCAGTTCCGATACCCAAAAGATACCTTTTGCAATCCCTTTTTTTATTGTAACCAGGAAATACAAAAAAAAAAAAAAGAATAATTATTATTACACAATGTATTTATTTAGCAGCTGACATGAGTAATCTTATTCTCATACTGTAACTATAAGATAATACATATCTTTGGATTTTGTTGGAACAAAAAGTGAGCCTGTTTTTGGCTTCGACAGCTGCTGGCGAGCTGCATGACCGGGATTCCAACCAGCGACCTCCCAATCATAGTGGCAGTGCCACTATGATTGGATCGCTGGACCACTCTGCGTCCATGTGGCACTTTATTAAGAAAAAAGTACTGCTTGGGCAACTACAATCCAAATATATTGTCCTATACATTTTGCTTCATGCATTTCAGTTTTAAGAGAGTTTAAAAGACAAATAATAAGACAAAATTTAAATAAATTATGCCTGCTACACTGTCAAAATTAGCTCTAAAATCCTGTTTAAAAATGTTGCCTCACAATTTTTTCTCATCCAGAGAACTATACACGTTTCGTTTTTCAGTAACTGTGTCTCTGTTTAACAGAAACCTTATTTTGTGAGGCCTGTTTTCTTTCCTGTCAGGGAAAATCCAAGCAATTTTCTTTCAGAATCTCCCGAGATGATGCCGGATGACACAGAAAATATTCTCCTCACATTTATGATTTGCTTTAAACCTAAAAGACACAACAAACTCCAATTTTCACAAAGTAGGACAACAGAAGCTGCAGTATGCAGCTGATTGCAACTGATTTGTTGCTTCCAGTAACTGTAGAAAACGTGGACAGCGCAACATCTTTTTAAACTGAAGTTATCACAGGTCTGATATGTAGCTCTGCCCATCCCCATTTGTTTAATGACTAAAAGCCTCATCTTAACTGTATTTTCAACCCCATAAAATTGTTTTTTTAAACCAATACTCTGCTATATCTTAAAAAAAGCAACTAACAGGCTTGGCTGAAAAGTTTAGAACATTTATTTTTTCTTTGTTATCAATGCATGCTGACTCTCTTACAGAAGTTCAGGATAAAGAGCACACAGATGAGCTCCAGTACTAAAAAGTGATGTAAATTTTTATTTATTTATTTTTTTTTTACTCATAATTTTTCCTCATTTTTCTCCACCATTCAGCTGCTCCTCAACTGTATATCCCCCATCACTAGTGATGGTACAACACAAGGAAGGTCAGACTCCGCCTCTTTTTGAACTGCTGCTGATTCAGCATTACGACAGCGACTTAGTTCCTATACATCAGCTCACAGATGCCTTGTGCTGATCGACATCACCCTGGGAGTGACGAGGGAAAGAGTGTCATCTACCCACCTAGAGAAAGCAAAGCCTTTTGTGCTCTCTCGGACTCCACCAGCTGATGGCGAGCTGCATGAACAGGATTCAAACCAGTGATCTCCCGATCATAGTGGACCACTCGGCACCCTTGTAATGTAATTTTTTTTGTGAAAACATTACATTCACTGGACAAACAGGGTATCCAGGGAAAATAAAGGCAGTCTGGAATGCATGTTCTGGAAAAAAGGGGGTGAGTCTATTAAATGAGCAAGATGCAAATGTGGCTCTGCCTCTGGTCTCCAGGGAATGTGGCTGTCTGTAGAAATAACCCCAGGGCTGGCTTAAGGGGTACAATCCAGTAACCCTGTTTTAGGAAAGGTACTTAAGGAAAGGTACAAAAAATTAGGGATATGTTTTGGGATTGGGGATAAAAGTGGCTGAATGAGTGTCTCAATCAGGTAGCTGGGCTCACTCTCTGTAAAAGAGTGAAGTGTTTTCTTTTATCCAGGGGAGACTTGGTGTAAAACTGCTGCTACTTTGCATTGAGAGGAGCCAGCTGGGGTGGTTGGGCATCTGATAATGATGCCCCCTGGTCACCTCCCATAGGACATGTATCGGGCACAAGGGCCAGGACCTGCTTGAGGGAATATGTCTTCCAGCTGACCTAAGAGCGCCTGGGGATCCTCCAGCAGGAGCTACAGGGAAGCTTGGGTTTCTGTTCGTACTCTACTATTAGTACAAAATGTGGTGGTGGTTCTATCATCATGCTGTGGGGCTGTGTGATCAGTGCAGGTACTGGGAATCTTGTTAAAGTTGAGGGTCGCATGGATTTCAGTCAATATCAGCAGATTCTTGAGAACAATGTTCTAGAATCAGTGAGAAAGTTGAAGTTAAAGCGCCGGGGCTGGATACTTCAACAAGACAATGACCCTAAACACTGCTCAAAATATACTAAAGCATTCATGCAGAGGAACAAGTACAATATTCTGCAATGATCATCTCAGATCATCTCAGTCCCCAGACCTGAATATTATAGAAAATCTGTGGTGTGATTTAAAGCAAGCAGAGACCATCAAACCTGACTGAACTGGAGATGTTTTGTAAAGAAGAATGGTCAAAAATACCTTCAGCCAGAAGCCAGATTCCCATTGGTAGCTAAAGGAAAAGTTTAGAGGCTGTTATTTTTTTTGCAAAAGGAGGATCTACTAAATATTGATGCAATTTTCTTTGTTGGGGTGCCCAAATTTATGCTTAAAAGATTATTGCACACTTTCTGTAAATCCTATAAACTTCATGTTACTTCTCGAATATCACTGTGTTCGTCTGCTATATGATATATTTAACTAAAATTGCTGATCTGAAAAAAAAAAACAATGATATATATATATATATATATATATATATATATATATTTTTTTTTTTTTTTTTTTTTTTTTTTTTTTCATATTTTCATTCCACTGTACACTCGGGTGAATTGCCACACCAGCAGCTGGAAGCATTTAGAAAACTCCTAGTTATTTTCAAGTCAGATCAATTCAACAGAGACCAACAACATTGTCTTAGCTGCCTATGAAACACTACTCTGTCCTTTGGAGGAAAAAGGGAGCGGTGTATAAATGTATGAATAAATGAGAAAAGTAAATAGAGTCTTGTGTTGGACTGTATTCATACAGCAGGTACAGAAACCAAAGGAAATGATAAACGAATGAAAGGCTGTTCTGATAAGAGCTGGGGAAATGGTTTTGGAAAGCTAAGATAAGGGCAATATTTGGTGGGATAGCTGTGAAGCTGTTATAGAAGAGTTTGTCCAACTGATTCATTTAATTGTTTAATCTAACTCTGTTCTGCCAGCCGACTGTACAATTCTGAATAGAAAAATAATCCTATAGCTTTAGAGATTCCCATAAAAAACCCATCAAAAACTCCAAAGCATAGCATAGCATAGCTCAGTGTTTCAGAGTGTGCTAGGAAATAATTAATACATACAAAGTAAAAAAACAACACTTAAAATTGTTCTCCTTGATGCTATTTTTAAGTTAGCTGAATAAGAAATATTGACTGTTGTTTTACAGTGTACAGAGTTTTTCTCGAGAGGCTTCCTTAAAATGGCTTCCAGTTCCACCTGATCTTGCTGAAAGAAAGATCACTATTGGCCTCAAAAACACTGACTGGTCCATTTCGAGGCACTTGGTTGATTCTTGAGAGTTAAAGCCCTTCATCTGTTTGGTTCTGAACCAAGAACATTGACTTTTTCCTGGCATTTATCCTCTGAAAAAGCTTTGACAGTAAAGACCACAATTCCTCAAAGCTCTGGCACAACACCAGTGCCAAAGATAAAGAAGAGTTGAAAGAGAATACTACTGTCTAGTTCAAACTATATGAATTTAGCCTGGGTTTCCACTCGCTGAGCCATTGCTGAGTGGTTGCCAATGACTCACAGGCACCCAGCAAATATCTAGCAGGTTTAATACCTAGACCAGTCAGTGACTGTGAGTCAAAGGCAGCAGCTACGTACAGCAAAGGGGATCATATTGAGAGAAAACAACATGTTCAACCAATGTATCTTCTGCATGGAATATCTAGTTCTTGTCGCTGTGTTGCTATGGTATCTGTGGTGGTTTATATAGTGTTGATAAGTGGTTGCTAAGGTGTTGCTAAGTTGTTGTTAAGGTGTTGCTACAGTATCCATGGTGGTTGTTAAGATGTTGCTAGGTGGTTGCTAAGGTGTTTCTAAGTGGTTGCTAAGTTGTTGTTAAGGTGTTGCTATGGTATCCATGGTGGCTTCTATGGTGTTTTTTAAGTGGTTGCTAAGGTGTTGTTAGGTGGTTGTTAAAGTGTTGCTATTGCATCCATGGTGGTTTCTAAGGTGTTGCTACGTGGTTGCTAAGTGGTTGCTAGATGGTTGCTAAGGTGTTGGTAGGTTGTTGCTAAGTAACATATTTGCATAAATCGGGTTATAATGTGTCAAAGTGCAAACAAATGGCGTGACACTAGGTTGTTTTGGCCGTTCAAACTTTTGACCAATAGCTGTGTTATCCAATAGCTCCTCCATACACTCACAGTACTGGAGCGCTGGCTGGGGTGCCCAAACTTTTGACCAGTAAAATCTTTTGACCATTGCTTTGCAATGCGCAACCATAATTATTTAGTAAACAACAAAGTGTTTAAGAAACTAGAACATGTTTTATATTTTAGATTCTTCAAAGTAGCACCAATTGCTTAGATGACATCTTTGCACATTATATCGTTTTTTTTTTTTTTCAGTCAGCTTTGTGAGGTAGAGTTACGTGGAATGTTTAGTGTTCAGTTAACAGCTGTGCTTGAATTTCCTGTCTCTTAATGTGTTTGAGAGCATCAGTTGTAAAGTTGTGAAGAGGTAGAGTTACAGGTATACAGTGAATAGTGAATATTTGTGCAATGTCAATATTTCATAATCCATATTATGGCAAGAACTACTTAATTACTTAAAGAAAATACATTCATTTAAAAATAAAGGTCAGTAAATCTAAACAAAATTCCACAACTTTGAAAGTAACCAAAGTGTCAACAATGATGTGATGAAACTGGCTCTCATCAGGGCCATCCTACGAAAGGAAGAGCGAGAGTTCCCTCTGTTACACAGGACAAGTTCATCAGAGTTACCAGCCTCAGAACGCACAAGTTAACAGAACCCCAGATAAGAACCCCACCTAAATGCTTCACAGAGTATTTTGGTTTGTTTAACACTTTTAAGTTACGTTATGATGTCTTATGTTTTACTAAATAGTGGAATGGATGACTACTTCAGTATTTTAATTTAAATTATTAATTTACAGTGTAGGAAAAATATGCTTTTAGCATGTCTAAACAATGAAAACATAATAAATCAGAAAGCAACATTGCATTGCAAATTGTAGGAGACATGCAAATTAAGCTGTGTGCATAATATCCACCCACTTTTATTCTCACCTATTCTTTTGTAGCACCTCCACGACCGACGAAAACTGCATGCAATTTTGAATTCCCACACTAAAACCCACTGCTTGCCCTTTTTTAAAACAGAACCCACAGCGTTAGCATAGTAAATCAGCTCCTACTGCATTTTCCCTACGCTCATATTTTACACGTCCTAAAACTGCAGCAAATCAGCATACGGACACAAAAAAAAAAAAAAAAAAAAGCTCTCACTATAGGATTTACAAATGACTGACCAAAGCTTTGCAGACAGTTATTAAGCCTTGTTTCATATGAAGATCTCCACTGACTGTACAATTTATCCCAAGAAAAGCCCTAATCTGTGTAATATGTGAAGTGTCTACACGTCGAGTCACTGGAAGCGTCCCATTTTAAAGAAATTCCCCACAAAGCTTTGAAAGGCAACAGGCTTTAGTCCAGCTAAAGCACTTTAAACTGCAGCAAGTGATGTGAGGCTGACAGGCTATGAATCCTGACTTATAAACATCCAGTACACTATCAATTCTATCTAACCTTCCCAGTCAAACATGTTTTATGACTCTAGGAGGGACTAACAAACACAGGCTCAAACAAATTCCCCCAGTGTCACTTTCTCTGAGTATAAATCGGCGCTAAATCCTACTGGGCAGACCACAGAGATAAAGCCATAAATAGTCGTAGCCTTTTTTTTTTTTTTTTTACCAGTACAGATCAAAAAGAAGCAAGTCTTTTCTCTCAGGAGTTAAAGGATTCTGAAACGCTGTTGTGGATCATGTTTTGATGCTTTTTAATATGCTGTAAAATATCACAAAAAATACATTGCACGTAAATATTTAAACAGTTCCTGGTTCTGTGGTAATCTTTGATATGCTTAAGAAGAAAAAAAAAAACATAAAACATTTCAGGACTAGTATTAGACAGCAGGGTGGGTGGGTGATATGGCACTGAAATAATATCATAATATGTTTTAGGGTATTTCTGAGATAACGATATTCGTGGTAATATGCTAAAACACCTCTAATCCATATTATGGCAAGAACTGATCAACTATGTAACAAAATACAGGTCAGTCAATCCAAAACGTTTAAAGATCTTTGAAGATATCCTTGAAAAATACATTTAAAAACATGATGATGCAACTGGCTCTCATCAGGACCACACCAGCAAAGGAAGAGCAAGAGTTTCCTCTGTAGCACAGGATAAGTTCAGCCTCAGAAACCGCAAGTTAACAGCTCCAGATAACAGAGTATTTTGGCTTGTTTAACAGTTTTAAGTTACTACGTGGTTCCCTATGTGTTCTTTCATAGCCTGGACTTCAGGAAAAAAAATGAAAAAATAAATAAATAAATAAAACATTGAATGAGGAGGTGTGTCCAAACATTTGAATGGTAGTGTACCAAAACTCTAATTTGGTATAAATTAAAAATAATGTAGCAAAAAAAATCTACCACAATACTAAAGTTCAGAAAATATAGGGTATACACAAAATATATGAAAACAAAAATAACTATAAAAAGATTCCACACAATATTGTTACAATGTGGATTTTTACAGTTTTTAAATAATAATAAAAATAAATATAAAGCCAATTGCATTGCTGTATATATGAATAGACTGCACACACTGACATGACAAAAGTCATTGGATTGCATTATGCTATAAGGGTAAATAAATTTAGTCAAATTAAAAGTATATATTTTGTTTCTTTCTTTTTTGTCACTTTTCTGCCTCTTTTTAATGTATTCAGTTCATTCAGTAGAGATTGTTTTGCTGATAATGAATAAGCAAATGCACCAACACAACACATCAATATTTGCTTTAAATGTCATGGTAAATGTGGCGGTGTGATTATGTATCTGGCCCATTGTGCTGAAACACCATGCTTGCAGAAAACTTTTAATAAAAAAAAATACCTGTTATATTTAATAGTAGTCTAGTTTTCAAACTATTAAGAGTAGTTCCGCAGACAGGAGCCTTTTTAATTGAGATTTTCTAATGAAAGTATGACATAAGGCCATATTTTAGCAATCTATGGGTGTGACATCATCCGCACACTTCACAGTTTGCTTTAGGGCATGTCAGTGTTGCTTTGCTATAATAACTACCGGAAAACCACAATTTGTGCAGCTTAAAACTTGGAAAAAAATTATGTATTAATGCTCTTAATCAATCATAAGTGTTTTTGGGGCGTAACATGTAACATGTAAATCAATCAGCATATCACTTGCCCTTTCCTTTAAAAGCCAAGTGCTCTGACGTGTCCAACAATTCTCAGCAGAGGAAACTGACCTGATGGTTTATGCTAATTCATTCTGTTTATTGCTGATGTAAAATGTATTATTAGTGTCGTGGTTAATATAGTAATAATAATTTAGTTACCTGAACATTATGTTCCCTAAGTATATTTTTAAAAGTATACTTAACAAGAAAAAAGTACATGATTTCAATTAAAAATAATACATACTTAAATGCATAATAAATATACTATTTTGGAACAATTTATGGTAACTTAAGTATATTTTAATTGTAATTTAGCCATATAAACCTTGTATATGTATTTGAGTACAGATTCATTTTAATGTTGAGAGTATGTACTTTTCCATGTTAAGTATACTTACAAAAAATATACTACCTGATTATTAATAACCACAGCACTAATAATACATTTTACATGTAAACATTACTGCTAATGAAAAAAAAAACAATATATATATATATATATATATATATATATATATTGCTTAAAAATATGTTGGAAATACAGAGAGAGTATATGTAATGTGTATTTTCAAAGTACTATTATACTATTATTAGGTATTATATACCTAATTTGAACATACTTTTAATGCTTTAATAAAGTATACTTCCTTTTTACTTGTCTAGTATTTACATCTGTCATCAGGTGTGAAGTTCTGAGAGCTGAATGTCTTTGTTTCCATACATATATTATAAATACAATAATTCATATATTGATATTGTGGAGAATATGAAAACATCAGTCTAATGGACTCGGCAATACTCTGCAAAAAAGAGTGCATTTACTACCAAGCCATTTCAAGCGCAGAATCTACTTCAGAATGTGTGGTCTGTACGATGTATCAGAGCAAATTAATAAAAATAAGGAGTAAAACTGCATAAAAAATAAATACTCTGTGCTTTGTGCTCATTGTTTATGAATTATATAAAATGATCTATTTACTGCATATTGCTTCCCCAACATTCACGCTGATATTTTACTTGCAGATTAAAGAGAAAGAAAGAGTGGAGGTTAAAATGAATATGCGTAAGTACAGTTTACACTGAAATAAAATGAGGCACTATAATAGTGTTGTAAGCTGCTTGAACTTGCTATAATTAGCTTTTAATGCAGCTGCAGTCATTTAGCTGCTCATGAAAAAGGAAAAAAAGGAAGGAAAAAAAAAAACAAAACTTTGGGATTTCAGCTGCATGGCAGAGTTAACAGAGTGGCAGAGTTAATTACAGCTGTAGAATCAACAGTACAGTACCAACATAATACAAATAAAAGCGTAATCACATAACAGTGGAGTTGGAAACACCTCTTAATAGAGTTAACATAACTGAATTCATTCTCAATACAGAAAATACAACCTGTTCCCATTCAGGAAACAGCACTGCAAAACAAGATCAACTCAAAATGTGCCATTTTAACATAGACTAGGGGTCTCAAACTTGCAGGCTGAGAGCCAATTGTGGCCCGCAGAACGATATTTTGTTGTCCGCTACTTGAAATAAAATTGTACCGTTAGTCTGGCACGGTATGTGTCCACTTGCACAATGCATCTTATTAATTTCAATGGATAGAGCAGCTGCATGCCGCAGTGCATGATGGGTAGTGTTGCGTTGAACGCAGCCCAACGCTCCGGTGAAAAAGCTCAGCAGAGCTCAACTTTATTCAAATGAATCTGGCCATCACACTGCGTCCAGCCAATCAGGGAACTGCAGGCTGCACAGACTTCACACACGTACGAACCTCACACACACACACACACACACAGAACAGCCCCCTTTCAACCACAGAAGAAAAGCTGTAAACTGCAAAATATGGATTTATAGAACTATGGATCAGAGTGAGGGTTATTAAAAATGTAAAATATAAAATTTATGATTGACCACATCTGTTCCTTCATTTGAATTAAAAAATGTCACGAACACGCCCACACGGACACGCCCACACGATAGATCTGGCGTGGCCGCATGCACTGAAAAAAAGTGTTGGTAGTGAGTCCTTGTCCTAATGCAGCCCAGCCCAGACCCTACCTCCCCACCAGATAAGTTTGAGACCACTGAAATAGACTATTTATCTCAATAATATTTATCTCAATATTACTTTAATCTGTAATATTGTTAAACAATGCCAAAGAAGGACCACTTTTGCCTCCATATACATCAATGTTTGCAAAAGAGCTGAACGAGCTAAAGAGCCTTTAAATATGTAAAGAAGCATTACTACAAGATTTCGTTCATATTAACAGGCTGAAGTGACTCAAATCAGATTTGTTTGTTGTCAGGGAGGTGTGGACATGAAATATATCCATGTGCATCTCAAAACATCAGAATATCATAAAAAAAGAGAGTTTATTTCAGTAATTCAGTTGTACATATAAAACTCATACATTATACGGATGTATTACACATAGAGTGATCTATTTATCTATTTTTATTTCTTTTATTACTGAAAACCAAAAAATCAGTATCTCGTAAAATTTTAATATTATATAAAAACGATTGGTACTTTTAGCAGTTTTGGCAGTGTGGGCAGTGTGACAAGTCCTGCTGGAAAATGAAATCTGCATCTCCATAAAAGCTGTCAGCAGAGGGAAGCATAAAGTAATGTATGATTTTCCAGGAAAACACTGTACTGACTTTAGACTTGATAATAAAACACAGTGGATCAACACCAACAGATCACATGTCTCTCCAAACCATCACTGATTGGTGAAACTTTACACTAGACCTCAAGCAGCTTGGACTGAGTGTCTCTCCACTCTTCCTCCAGACAGTTTAAAGCCAGTGAAGTTTTCCCGCAAAATCTTAAATCACTTCATGCCTTCCCTTTGCTGACAACTTTTATGGAGATGTGGATTTCATTTTCCAGCAGGACTTGGCGCACTGCCCACACAGTCAAAAATACCAATTGGTCATATATAATGTTCTAATATTCTGAGACAATGATTTTTTGTGTTTTCATTGACTGTAAGCCATAGTAAACAACCGTAAAATAAATAAACACATAAACAATCTGCATAATATATGAGTTTCACATTTTATTCACATATTATCTGAATTACTCAAATATAGTAACTTTTCAAAGATTTTCAATTTTTTTTGAGATGCACATATATATGTATATACATTTTTGTGGGGTGCATATTCTAATTCTGCAACAACAGAAGCTGTTTTTTCATTAGCTACTGTCTCTCTGAATACTGTAATGGATCTTCTGGAGCCTCCAGCCAGCCCAGATACTGAGGCCAGCATAATGTATGCAGCCCACAGCTTTTCACCTTATCAGAATTCCACCCCTCAGTTTTATTAAGATTTGCATTTGAAGAGAATTACCTCGCATCTTCTTCTCATTCACTGAGGGAAGACTTCCATCTCGCAGCTCAGCAGCAGCAAAGCTAGCCTTTCCACCTTACCCTTATTTACCTTCATCAATGCTGATGTCCAAAACTCCTTTGTAATTTAATGAAAGCCTTTTCCTGACCACATGCGGTAGATTGGCCCTGCGTATTACCATGCATCCAAAAAAGAAAATCACACAATTTCCTGGTCTGGCACAGTGATTGGTTGATGGAGGAAAGGAAATAAAATTAAGCTGCTAAGAGAGCAGTAGCTTTTTTGTGGCAGGAAACTTAGCAGACATTCATTAGCCTTTCAGACACACATCAACATGTGTTGGTTTGTTTTGAGAAGCCATGTTATTACAGTCTCTAAGCTCTATCTGTTCCCCCATTACCTTTTACCAAGAGCCGCATACTGATACGGCTGAAATGCAAAGACACACTCTCGCTCATGCCTACACATGAAATCCATAGATCCATTTAAGTATTCTAAAAGAATTACATCTAAAGAACCAAGAATTACATCTAAACATTGCACATTTATACATGTTCATTCGACTGAACTGTGAGTAGGTCTAGCAGATTTGTCACAAAAAATAAAATAGGAATATAAAAACAAAGTGTCAGAGCTATTGTTAAACTTAAATAGTAACCTTTTAGGTATCTTAAATACAATCTAAATGTGCTTATTGATGGTGGTGGTTAGTGTGGTAGTGAGTGTGTGCTGTGCTGGTACAAGCATACCAGATGCAGCAGTGCTGCTGGACAATCCTGCCAACAGTAGCTGCTCCACCTTGTAGATAAAGTAAAGTCAGAGACAGAAGTTCTGGGCCTGTTTTGGAGATTCCAGACCCACAGACTGATCTTAAATTGGATCAAGGTAAATTTTACCTTTTTAAAAAATGGGGTAATTATATGGTTTTGATAAGCTGTTACTGGTAAGATATTACAATTAAGCAACACAAATTTAAAGCATAGTAAAAACATGAATATTAAAATATTATTTACATACATCAACATTTGCATTTACAATTGTAAATGATCAATTCATGTGTTCACAGTAAAGACCACCAGTAAATTTGTTTAATACAAAGAACTAAGGCTCTTTGGTTTGTAGTCTAATATTTTTCAGTAGTATTTTCTTGTTCAGTGAGAGAAATCAAGTCTGTTTAGCAACATTTTAAAAAGGTTCCAGGAAAGTTGGCCTGTACTGTTACAGAAAAAATAATGTTCCTGGGAGGTTCTGATAACATGTGCTCTAATAGTAGGTTGCATCACAACGTTTCCGAGCTATACAAATACTAACATTAAGAAAATGTTAAAAGTAACGTTCCCAAAACTAAAAATTACACAGTGATGTTGCAGAATGTTGAATAAACGTTAAATAAAAATGTTTTAAGAATATCCACAAAACTGGACAGATTAAATGCTTTAAGAAGGTTAACTGTAATTTTTAGTAAATTTTCAACTAACCAAAAATTGGTATTTGCATAACTGGTAATAATGACTCCACATAGTTCACCACTAGAATATTTTACACAACAGACTTTTAGCAGTTACAATTAGTAGAATTGTGTTACATTCAAACAAAGCACATTTACACATGTTCATGACTGACCTGTGAGCAGGTTTCAGCATAATTGGCCAGAGAAAGAAACTGGGTATAGCAGTAGAAGCCCTGAAGGGCAAAGTGTCAAAGCTTTTAATCGCTTCAACATAAAATTAAGATTTAGTGTAATTAGCCTTTTCTGTGGCTGCTCTCTTAGGCAGCATTAGTGGTGTTCTGTTGCTGTGCTGGAGTGTGAGGGGTCTTACTGGGCTGGATTAGGGGAATAAACCAGAAAAAGCCTCTTAGCCTTTACGACCACCATAGCGTAAGTGCTGCGGGAAGTTAGGTGTTAAGTAGGGCAACCTGGACATAAGCAACTGGTGTCTAGTGTATGATATTACAGACAGACATTTGCAGGAGGAAGGACAGATGCAAATCCTAAAAGCCCTTTCACACTGTCTGATTTTTACAGATGCATTGTCGGATGCATCAAAACCAGATTGACCAATCAGAGCTGAGCTCCATGAAGCAGCTGAAATCTAGAGCTGTGTCTTTATGGTTGTGGACCAAACAAATGAGCCTGAAGGGAGCACCATAAGAGAAAACCTACATTCTGATCAACACGCTAAGTGTGAAAATGTATGCAAATATTTCAAATGAGTCTGAAGAAAATATATTCCAGATCAGATGGAGAAAGATATATATTACATGTCAATTTATCAAGCTGTTTGTCTTGGTATTTCTGTTTATGTTCCACAAAGATGCATTAACTAGAGTTTACCTCACTAACAAGCATCCATGCATATAAGATTTAAGTAGAGAAGAAAAAAGGGAGCAGAAAGTACGATGACCAGAGAAACTGAAAGAATGGACATTAATATGATCTATTGTTACAGAGCACAAGGCAAAATACAAATGCATCGTACTCCAGCACAGCAGAGACTTGCAGTATTATGTACTTGTTTAAACCTGTCTGTTAGCAATCACAGCTAAAACGTTTTAGCCCAGTGAAGGCTGGCTGCAGTGTCTGCAGCCCTTGTTTCAAATTAAAAGTCCTTTGTAAGGTTGTATAATTGTATAGGTCATGGCTGCAAACTATTTGAAGTAGAAAATGGTTTATTTTGTTTGGTTTCTGACAATAAAATAAAATATAAAATAAAATTTGGTGCATGACTTATAATAAGTCACACACACAATAAATCCGCCAGTGCCGGTGAACACGTTTAGTGTTAAATCAGCACAGTTTGTGTTGAATGTTAACATTTACAGTGTTAATTTCAGACTGGCAAATTTAATGTGCACCACAGTTACACACACATACTGTATGCATGAGCACACACACACACACACACACACGCACACACACACACACACACGCAGAGACACTGTTCCTCAAACGGCATAGATGAGTGATGGGAAATGCTGTCATCATGACACGCTCGCTTCACTCCCCTGTGAGCGATTACACAGAAGCATCGGAAGCAGTCTCGCACAAGACTGATGGCATTTAGAGCCAATTTAATCACCGCCGTCCCTCCTCTGACTTCCTCTATGGCCTGAGAGTCATATTCATATCTGTTTCTCATTCATCCTGTCCGAGATTCCACTGCTAAAACCCGCGCTACACCGTTTTACTGCAATTACTGCTAACCTGGATCCTGCTGATGTTGTTAAAGAAACACCTAATCCTTCACAGTTCAACAAGCTTTTACTCACTCCTTTACTCTACTCCCTTTCTATCTTATCATTTCTTTTTCCCCTCACTTTAGATACACATATTATGTTTTTTGGGTTTATGTACCAAAGTAGAAAATGCATATTAATTTTTATATCGTAATTTATCCAGCAGAAAGAAGAATACTAGCTCCGCCCCTTCCCCAGGTGTTTCTAATTTTAGTGTTTCCTGTTACTATAAATAGCCCTCCTCTGCCACCTTGTCCTCTGTCGGTCTTTGCACCTTCCCATGTCGTTTTGTCTCTTTCTGTGTTTTATAGCTTCGCTCAGTGTTTACCTTGTTTTCTTAGCCTTAGTCCCTTGTTTCACGTTTATCTTCTTGTATATATATATTCCCTGTTTATTTTCTCATTATTATCTCTAGTTGGTTTAGTTTATGTTCTTTAGTTTCTCTCGTTTGTTTTGGTTTTTGGTTATATGTTTATCTATTTTCCGTTATTTAGTTTATTCCCCAGTTCCTTGTATATATCTCCCTGTTTTATGTTTACGTGTTTATTTGTTGCCTGTCTCTGTTTATCTTTGTTATTTATTTATTAAATTATTCGTTTCGCTCCTACCTGCACTTGTGTCCGCTTTCCTCGTCTCCCTGCCTGGGTCAATCGTGACAATATATAAAATTATGTTTCTTTAACATTTTAGAATACTTTTAGAATATTTATTGAATAAATAAAAATACAAACAGTCTTTAGTCTGTAAAAAATACAAATTATTGTTTATTGCATGTAGTTATATAAGATATATTATTATATGTGACATATCATATATTAATTGACTGATAAATCACTGTGCTCACTGATCAGTTATTTATCTTAGTGTTATTAAACTCTACTAAAGCATGAGTAGACTGATAAATCACTGTACTGATTGATTAGTTATTTATCATAGTGTTAATAAACTCTACTAAAGCATGAGTAGACTGATAAATCACTGTTCTGGTATCAGTTATTTATCTTAGTGATACTGAGGTCTACTAAAGCATGAGTACATTGATAAATCACTTTGCTAATCAGTTATTTAACTTAGTGTTAATGAACTCTACTAAGGCATGAGTAGACTGATGTATCCCTGTGATGAGTAGAAAGATACTAACATGTTTTGAGGAACATGTTCACCATTGGCAACGTCAGCTTTAGCACTGGAATATCACTTAGCCATTGACAGTATAGCCAATGTGTATGTGTTGTTAGCAGAATATGCAGATTTCTGCAGAGTTCTTGAGACAGGTGGTGGTACTATTTAGGGAACTGTGGAGGCAGCTCGGCTGTAGCGGATTAAGGATGTTGTTTTTCCAAACATTATTCAAATATTAAGTTTATGTACAGTTTTTTTTCTACACGTTTCAAAGCCTTTTTCTGTGGTAAAATGGGCCAGTTTTCAGCTTAGTTTACAAAAGTGGTCTGGGGAGTAAATAGTCTGAATTTTTAAAAAAATTAGAAACATCAGACTCAGTCTTTAATGCTATAGATAATGTAATATGATATAGTTTATTTATTATTTACTAAATAGATAATTTAATATTTAATATGAACTAATATTACATCGTTTTCTGTTAATTTGAATGATTATGCCTGGAACGTGGACAGCCATGACATTTAATAATGACTGCACATACTACACTAAATCAGCAGTAGTATAATTTACACAGTAGACTTCAGTAGCGTGATGTTCTGTTATTATGAGTCATGTCGTATATCGGGTTAATACACTGTATGAGCTCCTAAAGGTCAGATAGTTTGAGTCGTAATGGGAGCCGTTAATGAGCTACATCAAATGAGCTGCTTTACTCTCTGAACAGACCCACAACATGACGCACGCACTGTTGTGAGTCGTCTCATCAAAACTCTGGACAGAGACTCTAAACTCAGAAATAAACCAAAAATCTCTGATTTTAATATGGCTGGGTGATATTGTAAAAATTACTTCATATGAGCAATTCTCAATTAAGATTACATAACAGAGGCTATGTTCAGACTGTAGAGTAATCTAATTTGTTTCTCAAATCTAATTTGTTGAGATGAGTGTCCATACTGTTAGTTGCAAGTTTATTTAGCTATTTCCTGTATTTACTTTTAATTGTTTGTTTAAAGTTCATATGCATGCACTATAGGTGCTACATTTTAGTTTTATGTTGGATTTTTATTGTTACATGACTTTATTTTTGTTAGATTTTAAATTTTATTATTGTTTCTATACTACATAAACATTCTTGACGACTTGCACATTTTTGATATTCTTGAATAATTAAAAAAAAAAAAAAAAAAAAAAAAAAAAAAAAACATGTTTTATCATATTGCCAGGAATTCTGTTATGGCAGAATGATAAAATGATAACCATGATACATAATGCTGTGATATTATTTTAGGGCCATATCGCCAAACCCTAGTATCTGCATGAGTTGCTGTGGTATCAAGCTTGGCATCAGAATCAGAAAATAAACCAGAGATGAAGAAACATCTGTATAAATATCATATGCCACTTTATGGAACTGTGAAAGCAGGAAAACAGGAGTCAGACCAAACATTAAAAATACAACATAGAACTTCTTATTTCAATAAACAAAATGTAATTAGATTAATCAAATTAATTTTGCAGTGTGTATTAAATAAATACACTGTGAATTAAATACAGCACTGTGCCTGTGTTGAGAAGTAAACAACTCATGAATGCAAGTCACATTGTTGAATATGTATGTGAGGATACTATGTGTGTGTGTGTGTGTGTGTGTGTGTGTGTGTGTGTGTGTGTATGTGTGTGTGTGTGTGTGTGTGTATTTAGACCTGCTGGGCAGGCTAAAGGGATGGGTATCTTCTTCTCCTCGGGTGGCGTTCTCTGTGCCATAGAGGAGTGATCAAGCTGTATGTGACCATAGCGGGAAGCACCAGAAGGGCTATTGACCTGCAGCACACAGCAGCACACCAGCCTGCTAAACACACTCAGAATCAGACACTCATATCCTCCACCCCCACTTTCACACATAACATAAGACATACACCACCAAATTACCACAGAGAGAGCAGATGTGCATACACACAGACACATACACACACACACACACACACACACACACATACAGGCTCTTTGCATACAGGCTCTTATGCGTAAAATTTACTTTAAAAAAGTTTCGTAAATTTATTTTTTTTAAGTAAATTTAATTTCAGATAAATTTAAGTAACTTCAACTCGGTTTTAAGTAAAATGAACTTTAGTATACTTAAAAGAATGTATTACATGCCATCAATGTGTTGAGACATAATATATTATGTATCATAAATTATTTGAGTAAAAGTTACTAAAAGAAAGGATTGATTCAGCAAAAATAAATTAAGTAATGTTTAATAAAAGAAAGGATTGACTAAGGTTTAGTTAATTTATTTACTCTATGTAACATTAGTTGAAGTTACTTAAATTTATCTGAAATTAAATTTACTTAAAAAAAGCTAATGCAGAAAGTTGCGAAACTTTTTTAAAGTAAATTTTACTCATCCTTCATGGACCAGATTCAACAGGTACTGGAAACATTCATCAGAGATTCTGATCCATATTGACATGATGGCATCACGCAGTTACTGCAGATTTATCAGCTGCACATCCATGATGCTAATCTTCCGTTCCACCACACTCCAAAGCTGATCTACTGGACTGAGATCTGGTGAGAGTGGAGGACATTTGTGTACAGTGAATTAACTCATTGTCGTGTTCAAGAAACCAGTCTGAGATAATTCACGCTTTATGACATGGAGCATTATCCTGCTGGAAGTAGCATCAAAAGATACAGGTACACTGTGGTCATAAAGGGATGGACATGGTCAGCAACAATACTCAAGTAGGCTGTGGCGTTGCTTAATGACACTTAACTGCTTAACTGGTACTAATGGGCCCAAAGTGTGCCAGGAAAATATCCCCCACACCATTGCACCAGCCTGAACCGTTGATACAAGGCAGGATAAACCCATGCTTTCATGTTTTTGACGCCAAATTCTGACCCTACCACCCAAATGACGTAACCAGGTAACATTTTTCCAAGCTTCTATTGTCCAATTTTGATGAGCCTGTGTGGATTGTAGACTCAGTTTCCTGTTCTTTGCTGACAGGAGCGCCACCCGGTGTGATCTTCTGCTGCTGTAGCTCATCATCCGCCTCAAGGTTGGACGTGTTGTATTTTCATAGATGCTGTTCTGCAGACCTAGGTTGTTATGAGTGGTTATTTGAGTTGCTGTTGTCGTTCTATCAGCTGAAACCAGTCTGGCCATTCTCCTCTGACCTCTGGCATCAACAAGGCATTTACGGTCACAGAACTGAACTGCTGCTCACTGGATATTTTCTCTTTTTCGGATCATTATCTGTAAACACTAGAGATGGTTGTGGGTGAAAATTCCAGTAGATCATCAGTTTTTGAAATACTCAGATCTGCCTGCCTGGCACCAACAACCATGCTACATTACTTAAATCACTTAAATCACCTTTCTTCCTCCATTCTGATGCTCAGATTGTCTACATGGCTAAATGCATTGAGTTGCTGCCCTGTGATTGGCTGATTCGACAATTGCTTTAATGAGCAGTTGGACAGATGTAACTAATAAAGTGGCTGGTGATTGTATATTGGATACATTAAGCCTATATGTCTTGAATAAATGGTGTGAATTTTGCTTGGGGCCCCCAAAATGCCTTGAAAAGGCACACACACACACACAGACACACACAGACACACACAAACACTGTGTGGCATGTTGTTATTAGTTAGCCTGTCACCTGTGTGACCAGAAACATGCTGATCTGCCACCTCGAGTTGGAATTGTTTAAAGTTGTGCATTAGGAAGAAGCTAGAGAGAGAGAGAGAGAGAGAGAGAGAGACTCAGAGTAACAGAGCTCATTGTGATGAAAAAAGCTTCGTCTCTCCGGCAGAATTTATTTTTGCAATTACCCGCAGCATGGGGAGCGAGCGTGAGGACTCTAATTGCTTAATGCAAATCCAGCTGACACCTCGTGCCGTATCCATGTCTTCTACCTCAGTAATTTGTCAGCAGTGCTGACACAACCCCCGTAAATAAAAGAATAAATAAATGACATTAAAAGGGAGAGTTAGAGAGCGAAGCTTTCAAGGGCAGGTTCGAGTGCGTGTTTGACTTGTTCTCCCCGGGGCTACAGCGAGTCGCAGAGTGTGTAGCTAACACTGTCGTTGTGGTCTTCTGTTCGGTGTCACCGCTAACCAGAGTGTGGCGGGATCTCTCTCAACTAGGGCAGCAAAGCCACAAGACCACCGCTACACTTTATTGAACTGCAACCAGATTACAGAGAAACCACAGAGGTTTCCCAGTGGAGTTTAGTGACTTGAGAAAAAAAAAAAAAAAACGCCCATAAAAGGCCAAAGTTTAGCCAGACACACCACAGAGAAGGGGCAGCCAGTGATTCACAGCATATTCTGTACAGGCAACAACCGCACACATCCATGACCACACATACACATACACTCACAAGGGCAGTTTTTAGATTTAACAATTCCAGACCAATTTAGACTAACCAACTAACCAAATCCCCATTTTATTGGACTTTGAAGAAATGCATGGAGACACAAGAAGTGAAACAAGGAACATGGAAACTCCACCCAGGAAGGGACTTGAACCCAAGACCCCAGAGCTTAAAGGCAAAAGTGCTAACAGTCAAGCCACAGTAGAGCTTAGATCAGGATGTCTGAATGAGCAAAATCCTTTTAGAATGATGTTAGCAACACTAAAGGAACAATTTTTAAGAAAAAAAATGATATAATTTAACATGCGTAAAGAATAGAAAATAATTTCTGAACAAAACATTTTTTATATTAAGCTTAACAAAAAAAAAACAAACAAACAAACAAAAAAAAAACAGGACGGGTTCGGGCAGAGAATCTAAGCCTCACGTGTCAGATACATTAATAACAATTTGCTCTTTCGTAAACAGTAGAGACAGAACAATGAATCGCCAGTGCACTGCAGAATTTTAGCCCAAACAACCTATCCTAAGAGTTGGTCAGATCACAAGATCCATGTTTTGCTAATTGCTCCACATGACATAGCAGTTCCTCAATCAAAAAATTCAATCACTCACAGCTGCATTGTGCACATCTTTCGTCACTAAGCCCACTACAGTGAGTAGAAGAACACAGCAGAGTTAACAAACATCACTAACCTTATGCTAAGCTGTGCAGTGCTGTTGAAGAATGAGAATTCACAGATTCTTGAAGTGAGTGCTCAGAGTTCAGCATGTTTTAAATGTGGCTGATTCCGAAAAGCAAAGTGCATTTAGTTTTTTTTATTTTTTTATTTAATTTTAAAGCCCTGTTAGATGATGCAACACCAGGTTTACCTGAACGGTTAATATTTTACATCCAGCAGAAGGAGGTTTGGTTATTAGTATCAGCCCCAAAAACTGTAACTGGTTCATGTCTAAAAAAAACAATTTAACAGGGACCATGCATTATAAGCATCAGCACACAAAATCATTTAGTATGGATAACCCAAACAGAAAATGTTATGATAAATAAAGCACAATTTTATATATATATATATGTTTACAAACCTGTATGGTTTCAGAGGTCAATCTTATTGCAACTGATCTGATAGATTGAACTTAATGACTAACAAGCTCTGTCTTGATTTAAAATTAATTGCTTAAATTCCCTTTGACTTTCATTACAGACTATGTCCTTGTTGTTTTTAAGTTATACCAGTAAGAAAAACAGGCCAGGAGTTTTCTTCTATTGTATTTATTGCTGTATTTTACCAAATTGCTATTTCTGTTGCTCAACCTTTAGTACATTTTGATATTCAAACAGGTGCTGACTCAAACAAAGAGTTGGTCATTAAAATTCAGCAGCTTATTAACTTGTGAAATTTGATTGATTTTTACTGAGGTCACATGAAAAGAGACAGTAACACGGATATACTAACTTCATGAATACGCCTTAATTATTATACTGCAGCACTGTAGCATGCCAGCCCTGTCTCAACCCTGAATCTGGCCCATTGTCACTATTATATTCAAATTTGCAGATCTATTTGTTGGTAGCTTATTCATCTTTCACACCATTTGGAAACACCAGCTGTCACTTTCACTGTGTAAATATTGCATGACAATTAATCAAAACAAATGGCCTGGATTTAATTCTAGTTTCATGGATGTGTGTTAAAGTCTATTCCTTTTTCTTTAATGCATTTACAAAAGGTCTTGGCCTTATATACTCCGTTGTCCCAGGACTATTTGTTATTTGTTGGTACTAGGATTATCTATTACACCATCACAACATACTCTTTTTCCCCTTTTGAACACCATATAACAACAGTTCTAGCAAAGCTGCTTGTCAGTTCACATAGACAATTCTAGTCTAATACTGCCGGTCACAATGATTACCACCCACTGTGCTGTCCACTGTGGGTGGTAATGGATTCTAAAATGGATTTCCGGTGGACAGAATTGTCTTAGATTAACAGGTAAATGGCCCTACAGTTCTCCTGAACTGGCTGCTCATTCAGTTGGACTGAACATATTGAGTGTTTAGGTGTGCTGTAGAAGAATATATTAGTCACAACATCAGGCGCCCTATTTTAGCGATCTATAGAGCGCAAAAAAATTTGGCAGGTGTGCTCTGACTACGGCGCATTCGTATCTTTCTTTTTAATAATTTTATTTAAAATTTTTATTGTGTTCATTTTTTTCCCAATTTACACAGCCAATTACCTGACCGACTCCTTAGGACTCCCCCTATCACTAGCACATGCCTCCTCCGATACATGTGAAGTCAGCCATTGCCACTTTTCAAACTGCTGATGATGCAGCATTAAGGAGTAGCATTACAGCGCCCTCGGAGGAAAAGCGCATCGACTCGGTTACGATACATCAGCTCACAGACACTTGAAGTGATGTGGGGAGAGAGCGCCATCTATCCACCTAGAGAGAGCAAGGCCATTTGTGCTTTCTCAGGGCTCTGGTAGCCGATGGCAAGCTACATGTATGGGATTCGAATTGGTGATCTTGTGTTCGTATCTTAACAATAAGCAGCTCAATCAGCAGGGAACAGCAATATTACTTTATTCTTTATTCTGTTTATTGTTGAGTTAAAAGTTGGGTTTGAGCTCTGCAGCGCGTCCATGTGTGTGTTTAACAAGCAGAGGTGAACGCAGTTTACGGCGCACCTGTAGGAATGGACTCTGAAGATTGACTGTTGTTGAGGTTTTAATCAGTCCGTGGCGCACCTCTGTTTTCTTTTTTTCACTGCTATAATAGCAACACGCCAGAAATGTACCTGAACACACCTCACTTCCAGACCACAATGCCCATCAGTGTAGATTAATTCTTAAACTCTATTTTAACAGTGTGGATGCAAGGAATGAAAATAGATTGTTGGCAGGGGACCCTGGATCTTTATAGTGCTGTCCTACCAAAGACCCACCCTACCTCTACTGCAGTTCTTGATTGTAGCCTATATGCCTGTAGTCCCTGATACATCACCTTAACATGAGTATATCACTACAAGTACAGCAGAGATACTGGCCTCCTCATTGTAAATTCAGCCCACTTCCTTTGTATTGAACAGGACAGAAGAGCTGTAGATGTTAACCTGGCTATAGTGCCTTTGACACGGCCCCGGGGGTTCGACCCCTGTGTGCTGCACTGTGTGCTGCACATCAGACAGCCAGGCACTTCGCTTCATGCTGTGATGTGTTGCTCATGAGCTAAGATGTGACCTTGCATGTCTGCCTGTCTGGAACTGCATCTCCCATGAGCTCCTGCTGTCTCCAGTCCACTGACTACCATTCAATATGCAGCAGGCCACAAAGACCAGCAGACCAGCCTCTGAAGAATCTGTTATTGGGAGAAACATATAAAGGTGTATAGTATACTCAGTACGTGCACTGGCTCTCTGTCTTCCCTCTTTCACTTCCCTACTTCTCTCTGTCTCTCTCTATCAAACAGACACAGTCTGAATACACAGCAAGTGCACCCTGAGGCACAGGCTGAATTCAGATGGATCTATGGGTGCTTTTGCGACCAATGGCACGCTGTAGGACAGTGGCCAAACTTTAACCTTCACACTAAGAGAAGATTAATGTCCCTGTGTGGAGGGCCCATTACAAACGCCGCTACAACAGCAGCCTGCTGTATGAGACGAGGGAAGCTTTAAAACTGTTACAGCCATAAAAAAAAAAATACTGCACATGTTTGTCTATGAATATTATGATTAGAAACATAGTCAATGATGGGTAATCTTGCACATCATTTTAACCCTTTCAGACCTGAATTTTCTGTCAGTGTTGAAAATAATATAGTAAATATGATTAATAATGCTGTTTTCTGTCTGCAATGCACACAAAGGAAGACTCTAATATTATAATTTACTGTACCTTCTATACTAACATTAAATCCAATTAACTAAAATAAGTAAGTTTTTTATGTATTATTGGATTGGAAGCTGTGCTTAACATTTACATTTTAGATTTGATATTGACCTTTTGGTTCACAAGCCATCCCTAAACTCTAAAATAAACATTCAAAAAAGTGTTTTAAATAACATACAATTACAAAAAAATGGTCTCTTTCAATTTGTCTATATTTGGCTCTAGTGCTGTTTTTTTTTTTATTGCAGTGGGCAGGGCTAAACTATTGTTTCATTGACTTTTAAACTTTTTTATTGGCTCGTTTATAGTCTATTTTGATTAAAAACATTTCTCAATTAGTGTTACGTGCAACACAACGTTTAACAAAAATTAAGAAAATACATGATGTTACATGCTCTGTAAACACATATGTTGTTTGAACTTGAAATTGGATATTTCTAAACAATACTGAACTATTTTGTGGGCACATATACATTCAAACTGCGATCTTTGAGTTGAACCAACTTATAATAACTGAGTTTAGTCTGTTGTCATTGGCAACTTCTTTTCCATTGGCTACTGTCACAATCTGTTTGCATACTGGGTGTGTCCAACAGTTTCTGACATTCACCATCAGTGTGTAGTGATTCCCCCTGGGCTACCTTAGAAATAAATCAGCTTTCCTTTTAGTTGTAATAACTTGATGTTTTAATTTTTGCTAACTTAAGTTTTCATTCCCCATTACTTCACTTTTTTAAGGCAACCAGTTTCCTCAAATAGTTTAAGTAAATTCAACTTATCCGGGTTAACAGTGTGTATACATTGTAATGGATGCAGGGTCAGAAAGGGTTAAAAGTGCAAAATTATCATACTCTTGTTCCCCAATTCCTATTGACAATAATTATTATTATCGTTTATACACCTTTAATCATCAGTTTTTCAGTTCATCTGATCCTATATGAACACTTAGTAGTCCTACAATGACAGGCTGTAGCATATTTATGATGTTATCGCTCTTTCATCCTGTTTTTCATTGGTCAGAACCCCAGAGGACAGACCACCACAGAGAAGTCAGAAAAGTTGGGTGGTGGTTCATTTATTTTTAGCACTGCAGTAAGTAACACTGGAATGGTTGTAGTGTATGAGATGTTAGTGTGTATTGTGCTGGTATAAGCGGATCAGACACAGCAGTGCTGCTGGAGTTTTTAACCACATCAGAGTCACTGCTGGACTGAGAATAGTCCACCAACAGCTTCCTGTGGACAGCTTCCTGTGGACAGCCTCTTGTAAGCACTGCTGAAGGACTAGAAGATGACCAAAACTGTAAACTGTGCCATATCAGATTCAGAGCTTCTGTCTCTGACTTTCCTTTATCTACAAGGTGGAGCAGCTACTGTAGGTAGGAGTCTGTAAACGAATGGAGGACAGTGAGTAAAGAACACAGTGTTTAAAAACTCCAGCAGCACTGCTGCTGTATCTAATCCACTTGTACTAACACACCATAGAATGCTCTACCACCTAATTAATACCTGCTCTGTTCATGTGGCAGAGTGATCTATTTTACACATTCATTTATTTTATTGTTTATGATTATGGCTTACAGCTAATAAAAAAAAATCTGTGTCTCTGAAAATTTGAATATTATATAAGATCAATTGGTACTTTTGGCAGTGTGTGCAGTGTGCCAAATCCTGCTGAAAAATGAAATCTGCATCTCCATAAAAGTTGTCAGCAGAGGGAAGCATGAAGCTCTGTAAGATTTTCTGGGGAAAAAAAACAGCACTGACTTTAGACTTGATAATAAAACACAGTGAACCAACACCAGCAGATGACATGGCTCATTTTTTTTGAGATGCACTAATATATTCTTCATTATCAATCAACACCAGAGCTGCGAAATTCACCAATGTTTGACTTCTTTTAAGTAGTTAATATTATTAATTATTACTATTTTTTATTAATAAACAAACGAAATTGCAGATTTAATCACATATCACTTGTACCCATACTGCTGCGTGACACACATGCCCAATTAAATCTTTAAGTATTGAATCTAAAACTACTGATCGTACTTGCAGACTCTGATTCCTTAAAAATGTCTCTATATATCCCATAATGAAATACTGACCACTCAGTCTTGTCTATTCAAACGTCAAACCATCTTTTCATCAAACTTCAAACCATCAGCATTTCTTTCTATTTTTGAAAATCACACTAAAACTACTTTTACAGTCAATAGCTGCATGGATGGTATTCAACATAATAAAATCACTCTCTTTATTCTAGTGGAGAACAGTCAAGGTCTTCTGGAGCTCCAGGAGTAGGCCTAATCATTTCTGAGAATTTTACTGTACTGTAATGTCTGTAATTTCGGACTCTTTGTGAAAGAATACAGTACTACTATTTTATTATACATTTCAGTTAGAAAAAGAAGAACACACAAAGGTTGTATAATTTGCTGGCACTTTCTGAGCAGACCTGAAGAACTAAATATGCCAGATTTATTAAATATAAGTAGGAAGTGTTGTTTAAATTCATAATTTTTTGTTTTAAAGTGCAAAAAGTGAACCAATTATACTAAATGTCTCTCTAGGACCTCTGGAAATAGGTAGGGAATAGGAATATGGTGCTGGTTGTGAATACAAATGGTAGAATGTTTAAAATAGTGGAATAGTAAAAGTAGTCACTATTCAACTTTAAAATAAATAAAAAAATAAAATACAATAAAATGTATATTAATGTATGTTATGAGCTTCAAATAAATATATTGATTGATTTTAATAAAGTTTCAGATGTCTGAAATGTCTATGTATTTTGTAGAATGACTTTAAGCTTGGGATAGAAATTAGTATTGGAAAAGTTAGATAGATAGATAGATAGATAGATAGATAGATAGATAGATAGATAGATAGATAGATAGATAGATAGATAGATAGATAGACAGACAGACAGACAGACAGACAGACAGACAGACAGATAGATAGATAGATAGATAGATATGCATCTGTAACAAATATAGATCTAAAAAGAGAATGTGAATATAAATGTGAATATATTTAGGGGTTGGGAGAAATTAACATCAAAATATAAATATATTTTTTTATTTTAAAAAGTATATATATTTGACTTAGTATTCCCATGTATGCTCTAAACTGAAGCCTAAATGAGTCACAGTTTAACTACCATAATGCATATTTTAAATGGTCCTGAAATGTCATTTTATGTATTATAGCACAGTTATTCCAACCCTGCAATGTGATTGGCTGAGAGACGTTCTGTGAGTGCCATTATCAGCCGGTAATGCACTGTACCTGAAGCTCTTATTATTATTACTTCACCACATACAGGTAACCTAGCAACAATTCAGCGTTTACAATCCAAACAGCGCAGCTACGAACAAGGCAGCAAAGGAACAATTTTAACAGGTTTTTTTTATAACCAAATAGATTGCATTTTCTCTTCCTTTTTAACTCAAAATATTTAAATAAACAGCAATAATTGAACTGTGGTATAATCGCAATATTACACTCGAGGTTGGTGCTATAACGTGCAATAGTGGCACTGCTGTGCTGATCTATGTGTGCAGCACAGCAGTGCCAATATTTTGTTATAGAATGAATCTCAAGTGTATTGAGATGTTTTGAGTGTTTTGACGAGCATTACCCACTGTGCTGTCCACTGACAGTGGTAATGCCCCTACTACCTTTTCCAATTTTTAAAATGAATTTGAATGTATTTCCTTCTGTTACCCACTATGAGGCCTCGCTCCAATCTTCAACCTTAGTTACAACAAGATAATACCTCACAATCTATATACAGATGTGGGCATTCCCAATCCATTACATGTGGCAAATCAGAAAGTAAAAAATGCTAGATTGAAGCTTTTTTTACAGAATGTTCCGTATTACAAATTTTCTCTTCATTATAGTGAAAAATCATATTGCATAAGATATACTGTATTTTTGAGTGAGATGAATATGCAAATTAGGCTAATATATATGCATGCATGCAGATTACGCGAATAGATACAGTATGACGCAGAGAGTCTCATTGTTTATCGATGGAAAAGGCCTGCAGCTCCATCTTGACTTTCCTTTGTCTTTGCCAGATAGATAAAATAAATAAATTAAAGTGGGACGGAAACTGTGAGTGAATGAATGAATAATGCCACCATCTGTTGATGCCAATCTACAGCAGCCATAAAGTTGATTTCTTAGTTTGAGCATCGTGGAGATATACAAGGAATAAGACATTTCAAAAGCCATTATGGGCTTCACAAATGGTGCCCATATTTCACGTATACGGCTTAGTCTCCTCTATGACTCTTTTTAGAGGTAGTAATAGCAATTGCATCCTATTGTCATCCTGTTTTCTCCTTGCCTTGTAATGAAGGTACTCTGTGCTTGAAAGGTAGGGGGAATGATAGTCACAGTATGTTGTGACACTGCAAAAAGCAGCGAGCATGCTGTGACATGATAGGGACTGTTTTTATATGTATATATATATATTATTTGTATATATGTATATATATATATATATATTTTTTTTTTGTTGTTGTTAGAAATTGAGTATTTATTAGTAAATTTATCTGTAAAAAATATGGTAACACTTTCTATGAATGTCATCTCTATTAGACTCTATAAACATCCTCAAAACACATTATAATGCATTCATAAAGCATTATAAACATGATTATACATATTTATAAAAAACAATATATAACACATTATAGCCATGTTGTTTATGCATTATGAATAGTATCATAATACATCATCAGCTGTGTTTATAAGATGTTATAGGTCAATAACAAGAACCTCAACAAAGCTGCTGCCTTAACAAAGCATACTATAATCACTTATAACCACTCATTGATTATACTTATGCAAAGTATTATAACAGCTAGTATTAATTTATAATGTATCATTGTAAACTTTTGTACTGGCAAAAATATGATATTTTGACTCAGATGTGTAACACATTACAAGCACAGCTTATGATGCATTATAATCACAATTCATAATACATAATCAATATAGCTATAATATTTATGCGTTTTTATAAGTAAGTATGTATAGCAATGTTTATAATGCCTTATGAATGCATTATAATATGTTATGGATGTGGTTATAGAGTCTAATACAGATTCTATTCGACATTCATAGAAAGTGTTACCAAAAATACTGTTGTGTATTATTATGTACTATTATGCATCAGATAGTAACTAAAACAAACAAACAAACAAAAAAAAAACTGATCACAGTTAACTGCAAGAGTGTTATTGAATAAAGTTACACTTTTGTCAGCAATTATAAGCACACGCACACACATTGTGAGAAGCAGCAGCCAATCACGCACAGCGTACTCTCAACCGGAAACAACCATCCACCTGGAGAACTGTCCATATTATTGGCATACTTACATCCGCACACACACACACCAGGACAATTCAATGTATCCAATTTACTGGATCTCCATATTTTTGGACACCCAGATATGGACTTGAACACAGGACCCCAGCGCTGGGAGGTGAACGTGATTACCAGTAAGCCACAGTTGCAATTAATACGTAGTTGAGTCTTTCTGTTGTATCATATTTTCCACACTATAAGATGCACTTACAATTCTTTAATCTTCCCAAAAATTGACAGTGTGCTTTATAATTCAGTGCACCTTATGTATGAATTCAACCAGTCAGGTATTAAGGAGCAGAAAACTCAACTAAAGTACAGCACTATAAGGGTAAGTTTTCAGTAAAGTTTCTTCAGCACTAAGGCTGGGTGCAGCAGTATTAGGATTAGTCGCTAACCGCAGCGCTAGCTCTTTCACCATTCAATGTATTGGACAGTAGTCTGCATGTTTGCCATATAAAACAAGCTATATGGGACTAACCGCTAGCTGATATCGGCCTGGGTTAGCATAACACTCAGGTTTCCTCAGTCCAGTGCTATCAGGCTGCATTTATTTTTACGTCTCGCTTAGACAAAATGTTGTAATTGTAAGCTTACTGTTAATAAATAGAATATTTTAACAAATCAAAATATACAGTTTTCAGGATCCAGAGTATTACAGTTTAATTTATTTAGATGCTTCCCCTTAGCTTCCCATTAGAAGGGAAACATGGCTAAATCTTTGCTCACTTTGATGTAGGCATCCTTACTAGTGTCACTTAATACACCTCACGTATGAAAATAGACCAGAACATAGGCATTCATTGATAATAAATTGATAAAAAATATGCTAAGTACTGTTAATGAATGTACTTATAGTGTAAAGTGTTACTGGTAGCTGCATAAATCAGTAGTTGTACAGGAGTTCCTAATAAAGAGCTTGCTGAGAGTAAACACAATAAATACTGATAAAAGATTACCTTCAGCAACCAAGTGTTTCCCCCCCTTTCACATTCTCAGTTACCTTTCCTGCTCTGCCAAATCTTTGCTAATTCATGAAATCAATGCAGTCCATCATAAATTATTCAGGGAACAGACACACTCTGAGTGATTGTGGTGGGTGTGTTTGCTTGAAAAGGAGGTGCTCGGTTCAACCTTGCAAGAATCTCACACTTTCAAACACATACACACCCTCACACTCACACTTCAGCAGACACTTATGTATAATTGTCATTTCAGAACCTTGTAACCCAATTTTTACACCACAGCAAACACCATCTGCACATTTTTTTATGTTCCCTAAGAAAGTCTGGAAAAGGTTTTCTTGCCCACTGATCTGATTCAACTCTTTAAATGCTGATTATCTATAAGTTTACATAAATATGCTCTTGAGGCCTGCATTTTTGCTTGGTGTGTATTTTTTATTTCTCCTAGCTATACTTGGATTAGTAGGACCTAACAAGTATAATAACTAAACCCTGTCTCTGTCATTTTTGCAAAAAAAAAAAAAAAAAAAAAAGTCCTCTTATGGATCTGATTATAAAAAAGCTTTCTACAGTAAGTAATTTAATTAATTATTATTTTTTTTACCTGCCCCATGTTTTGTCTGGACTGGCTGTAGAAACTTCTGACTGGGATTCCTGCATTCTTGTTTTTTTTTTTTAATCAATGGAGTGTAATGTTGTCATGTGACCACTAGATGATATGGTAAAGGGGCATTTTGCAAAATTAAATTCCAAAGCTGTAAACCAATTAATTATTTGCTAAAATGTCTCCTTCTTCTTAAAAGGCCACTAAACACCCTTTTGGTGACTCCATCCTCAGCTAAAATTTGAAAAAGACAAAAAAAAAAAAAGTGAGGGGTAGTTTGGGCGGGGCATTGGGTGGTGTATGGGTTTAAGGGTGGGAGATCAGGAGAGAGAGCTGATTGGCTGAGCTGCAACAGCAGTAGTGTGCCTCAGACAGGGGTAAGACGCAGATGATTGGACTTTTTTTTTTTTACAATATACTTGCAATCTTGCAATAATAAAATTACTTAATTCCTTAAAGGTCCTGGCGGTTTACTACAAAATTTTAGATTTCTGGTTATTCACTGGAGTTTAAACGGCAAAAATAAAATTTCTAAAACTTTTGAGCAGCAGTGTATTTCACAACAATGAATATTTAAATAGAAAATAGACAGTTTTTAAGCATGCTTTTTATCAGATACTACTTTATAAGGATTTAAGGTTCTGTTATAACGATCACAGTGTTCACTGCTGCAATCCTCCATTGCGAATCAAAGTATTGGACAAGCATCTCAGACGGAATAAATCTCTGACATCCATGAACCCCTGGAGACAGTGCACTTCATCCTTTAGCTTCCAGGAGTAGCCACTACTGCCCTATCTACCCACCCATCACAGACACTTAACACTGCAGAGATGGGTGCACTCACCTCAAAATCAGTCTCCTTGACCCAAACACAAATCTCAGAACTGCTCTCCCTGCGACAGTGCAGCTCCTCTCCTCCGCCTGTAAGAGAGAAGGATGGAGGGAAAATGAGCTGAAAGGGTCTATTGGCCCAATGTTCAGACAATACCACACACCCAGACTTCTCTGGTGAAAGTAGCACTTTTTAGGGTAATGATTTTTTAGAAGTGCACACTGCCACACTTGATTATTTGTGACAAGATTAATTTGCATTTTATTACAGTCATGACACAGACATCTGGCAGAATTATGAGTCACTGAAATGTGAACTTCAATTAGGAAAATAAAATACAATTCCATTACTGTTCACATTTCATTGACTCTCGCAGTTTTTATTAGTGGTATGAGATTGTTTGATAAGTGCTAATTACATACAGCATATTCCTAATGAATTCAACTCCTAAGCCTAGACTATGTTTCAATTAACTGCAGACACAAGTGTAACAAACCTTGTATTATAATGAGGTTTAAATAAAGAAACATGACAACCTACGTACATGTAAAAATATGTACATACAATATATAATTTTTAATTACATTTTAATAACACTTATAAGTGCAGTGTTAAGAGTCTGGGCCCTATTTTAGCGATCTATAACGCACGGCTCAATTGTGTATCATTCAGCGGGATTTGGGACGGTGTGTCTTTAGTATCATGATAAAGTATACCTGACCTGCTCGTTCATGCTGTGAAGATACGCCAGCAGCTCATTTAAGGGAACAGCAATGTTATTTTATTATTTATTCTGTTTATTGTTGAGTTTAAAGTCAGTTTAAAGTCAGGTTTGTACTCATATAGAAATGGACTCTGATGACTGACTATTGTCAGGGTTTTAATCAATCACTGGCGCACTGTGTTTTCCATCTTCAAAATAGCAACTAGAGGCCGACCGATCGATCGGCCAGCCGATTTAATCGGCCGATTTTTGTTATTTTTTTATCAATCGGCATCGGCCGATTTTCTTATTTGGCCGCACCGATTTTAATCCGGCACATCTGCGGGCAGCTACTTGGAACGCAGCGCAAGGTTTCAAGAGTGAGCAAGACTTTCAACGGGTAAGGCATCCATTTTTACAATCCAGTGTCCCAAAGTCTATATTTTCTCTCATGATTAGTAATCTGTGATGTTGCTTCATTTACTGAAAAATAATAGAATTTCAACTGCATCGGTGTTGTAGCATTTCTCTCCAAACGAAACTATGCTTAGCGTTGATGGCAGGAGTGCATTTGGAATGCGCCCTGACTATGCAAGGCAAGCCCTATCTATAAGCTCTAGTATAAAATAACTGACGTCTCTTCTTCAGAAACGAAAATCTAAGTAAATAAAATCAAATTAACACTTGATATTTTCAGTATTTAAATTATTTTTAGACGAAATGAAAAAGGGCAGGACTAAAACTGTTTAAGGATATTCGCAGCATCAGCTGCGCTGAAATAATAATTACTGGTTAGTCAGGATTATTAGAGGACTGTACTTCTCCTTATAAATAAGCTTTATTGTAAACGAATTAATAAAACAAATAGTTTCTAAAATAATGGAGTTAAAATAAAACATCTCTTTTTCCTTCACTACAAACAGACATTAAATCATGCCGCCTCCTGCTGTTCTGCTGTAAAACTCACCCGTTTAAAGCGGTTTGCGCTGTTAGATATTAAATGAAACGATGAGCAGAATTTTCTGTTTTGTCGGGTTCTACTTTAGAACCCCCTCCAGACTTTTCTGATAAAAGCTCATTTTATCCTGAACCTATAAAGTCCGCGCTCTTCAGCTTTCTCAACTCATTTTCCGCTCACGCACCGAACCTCCAGTACAGCTGATGAGACGCGTTTCTCTGGCTAAGGAGCTCATTTGAAGAAGAAAAAAAAAAACAGATAAAGCTATATTTAAATTACAGCACCTGTCTGTTTTTGCATTATTTATAATTTTATTCTTAATTTAAACGTCACCCATTTTTGTAAAATAATAGCTGCAGCCCTAATGTGAACATTTTATAACATTGTCCTCCCATGTCCATTCGTTTTCAACTGCATGGAGTTGAAGAAGAAATGAGCTTTGCCGTTTTGGAGTAACTATCTAAAGTTGTCACATTATGGAAGTCTTCTTGCACTCTGTTAAACATATTAAAATGAATAATTAATAGACTAACAGACTGCAACAAGTCATACATTTGTTAATTAGTAGGCCCCTACAGTAAATTTTATATAATAGCCAACATAATATTTCTACTATAAACATGAATATATAGTGTATATAGAACATATGTTATATAATGAATAAAATAAAATGTTATGGATAATACAATCTAAATAAAATTAATATTTTTTTTATTAACATATAGTGATATAGTAACATTAAAGTCACTATAAAATGCTAACCTTATTTTCAATAAATTGTGTGAAGTTTACAACTGTTGTGCCTCCTCTTACTAGTATGATTTTAAGCATGCCAAATAAATATAATACGATAGCATATCGGCCCTAAAAATCGGCAGGTCACATCGGCCATCGGCTGACTCTGACCACTAATGATCGGTATCGGCATCGGCCTTAGAAAAACCCATATCGGTCGGTCTCTAATAGCAACACTCCAAAAATGTACCTGAACCCACCTCACTTATAGATCACCACACCCATCAGTAAAGATTTATTCCTAAACTCCAATACTATTCTAACAGGGTGGGTGCAATGCATGAAAATATACTGTTGATATGGTATAAGATAGCAATGAGCATCACGACATGCCTTGCGCAGGGTGTACAATAGGGCCCTATGTGTAATGGGAGCATAATTTTCTGCAAATTCACAGCATCGGGATTATATGGAAGTACTTTACATCCTGAAATGTATCATACTATAGATAACTATAGATTGAAACTACGATTGAAATATTAACAAAACAGCAGAAACCTCAAGCAATCAAGAAAGCCATAGTTTTAGTTAAGATGAAGATAAAAGACAAAAAAAAAATCTATAATACAGTTACTGTATCCTTTATTAAAAATTCATAGACCTGTGTGAGTAAACCCCAATATTGTTTAAACAATATTAAACACTAGAGAACTATAATGTTATACATACAGTATAGTTTACAGATACTTTATTAATCCCACAGTGGTAAATTTGCATTATAGAAATTATATTATGAATTATATAAACTATATTCACAAATACAGAATTAGTCATATGTAATAAAGTTATTCGCATGGTCTATACATTATAAAAACATAAAACCTGTATATATTTGGGAAGAAATAAAACACACATTGATTAATAATAATAATAATAATAATAATAATAATAATAATAATAATAATAATAATAACAATAATAGAGAGCACCATCTACCCAGTCAAAAAGAGCAAGGCCAACTGTGCTCTCTCAGGCCTCCGGCAGCTGATGGCAAGCTACATGGCTGGGATTCTAACAAAGCATGGCAGTGCTTTAGGGTTCAGTACAAAATCATTAATATATAATCATTTAATTCAAATGGCGTATACATTATAAAAACATGAAACCTATTTATATATTTTGGAAGAAAACATTGACAAGACAACATTGATTAAAAATAAAACTCAACACTTTATTTGAATGATACAGGATAAATTTTATGATAAATATATATTTTTTTTGCTGTCTATGGGTCATAAAGACTTGGTGGAAGTCAGAATATGGTCCAACGTGCAGATGTTTGAGAGGAGATATAATTAGGACATATCAATTAAAGTTATATTTATTTGTGTTTGTTGTTGTTTTTTTTTTTTTTTGCTGGCACACAGATTCTTAACGGTCTCTATCATATTATAGAAAATTGAAAATGGTGAAAATGGTCAAATATTAATAAAACACACAAACCACAGAAAAACAGCATAAAAAGGTCATAATAAAAGACATAAAACAATATATGCAGTCTTGATTCAAACAACCTTTCCTAACAGCTTTCATAATTAATCTGGTTTTATTTGATTGCAAACTGCTTGAATCCATCATGCATCCATTCTGGCATTTCCATTAACGTATGCTGCCTTAAAGACCACGATTTTCACAGGGACACCCATGCAGTTTTTTTTTTTTTTTTTAGCAAGACAATGCATATATCATCCTAGTTATTTTACCCCACACTGAGTACTGCATCTTTAAAGTGATCTGTATGTTCTCAAGCAAGTCCTTCCTGTAGCATTACTTCTTTAATTGACCTGCTTCCCTAGCTGCTTGCTTAAAAGCGCCTCTGCCATCTATTGGGAGTAGCCTAGTGGATCTGGTCGGATAGTTGGCAGTGGACATTAGTCAGGGCTGACAGATGGGAAACGTGTGATTTATGCTAGTGGCTGGGAGAAGGCAGGAACGCCGGCACTATGTGACTGAGATTTCAAAGAGCGGGCATTAATCTGCTTCCTCGCACCGTGTGGGCCAAGGAACAAGTTCAAGGTGGAAAGGAAGGGGGGAAAAAAGAGAAAGAAAAAAAGAAAAAAAAACACGACAGAAAGTTGCTTAGATTGACAGTTGGGAAGTACAGAATGAATAGCTAGACGGGGTAAGAAAGAGAGCAACAGTAAAGAAGACAGAGATGGTGAAACAGCATGAAACTTCAGCTCCAGGGTTCTGGAGATCTATGATTAAGGCATCATAAATGATGATATGCTGGTATTGGTATTGTTTTTCAGTCACTTTAGCCCTAAAACAGCTATTTTTATACCTCACCTAAAAAGAGTAATCCTGAACCCAACATCCTTCATAATAAGACACATTACTGTTTATGATAATATAATTTTTAACCTTAATATGACAGAGAACCTATCTGTATTCTTGTACAGTCAATCACAAGATATTGACTACACAAGACAAGTGCAACAAGACACCTATATTCAACATTTAAAATGTGGCTTTAACCTTTAAACCATCAACGCAGTGATGCTAGTGCTGTGATAGTGATTGTAGACAAGGCTGGGATGCTGGGATAGTGATGCTAACACTACAGTAGTGATGCTGAACAAGGCCAGTGGATATGTGGTTGCAAAAAGACAAAGTAGCAACTCTATAAGCAATGCTAAAGGCACCAAAGTTCCTTTACAGTGACATTTCAAGCACTCAAAGACTCAAACACACATGAAACAACACAACATCAGCTCAACTAATGATAAAGTAAAGCAGAAAGCGCACAGACATGGATCCAATACACCAGCTCACAGATGCCTTGTGTTGATGTGTTGTGGGGAGAGAGCACCATCTACCCAGCCAAAAAGAGCAAGGCCAACTGTGCTCTCTCAGGCCTCCGGCAGCTGATGGCAAGCTACATGGCTGGGATTCGAAACAGTGTCTCCCAAGCATGGCAGTGCTTTAGACTTTATTCACGTGGCGTATAAATTATAAATTATAAAAACATGAAACCTATATATATATATTTTTTTTTTTGGAATAAACATTGACAACATTGATTAAAAATAAAACTCTTTATTTGAATGATACAGGATAAATATTACAGGGATAAATATATTTTTGCTGTCTCTGGGTCAGACTTGGTGGAAGTCAGAATATATCCCAACATGCAGATATCTTTGACAAAATATTCATAGAAATGTAACAGTTCAATTTGCACATTCAAAAGCATTTTAAAAAACATGTTTTAAACAATCAAAAACCTTGTTACGGAGCTTTCTGATACTCTAATTATCTTTACTAGGGATAGCTAAGTTGCATTAGTTCCCAGTCATTTTCATTGTGTTATAATATCACTGACAGTTGACTGTGGAATATTTTGTTGTAAGAAAATTTCACAAGCTCCTGAGAGCGATGTTTTATACGTTTTGGGATTTAGAGCCCTCTCTGGTGAGAATCAATATTTGCACAGAGCATGTGGAAGAATCATTTTAAACTGGGCAGGTGTGATGCGGTCTTCTTTCAGAGCGGATGAATCTGATTCACTTCAACTACACACTTTGTTTTTACTATGAGTGAATGAGCTACTTAGCTGAGTTTCCCCATTGCTCCACCAGCCGCTCGCGTTTAGTAAAACTGAGCCGGATCCTCTTTTAGAGGCTGTACGTGTGACGTAAGTACATAAAGACGCGTGACGTGGCCAGAAGAACTCCTGTAAAAAGCGACCCGACACCCCAGTGTTTATAATGTTTATAGTGTTTATATAAGGCTTAGCAGGGATGGTCATTCCAGCACACTGGTACCATTAAACAAAATATTGTATCCCTTCTCCACTCAGTTTACAGTTTAGAATTTAAATAATACAGACTGCCACTTTAACTAATTTGGTTCAATGTTTAATAATTTGGAATAGTAAGTTAAATTTTATCAATACAGAGTAGATAGTAAAATCTTCTAAATCACAGTTTTAAACATTTATTTTAATCAGCCAACTGACAATGTATTCTTCATTGTATTATTGATTTAAACATCTGTAATGTTCACATAGTCTAAACCATTCCAGCACTGTCACATTAAATCTCCTGACCTCCCCCCACACTTCCTCCCACCACTCCCACAGCCACGAACACTTCTACTAGCTAAACAGTGAGCAGTAGTTAGGGGTCAAACAAGTAGACACGTAAACAAGTAGACAGACAGATGTGAAACTGGATGATGGGGTATGAGTAAGGTCTCTTAATGAGCATTAATTTTCTTTAATTGACTGGTTTGTTTAATCAGTTCAGCCTCCCTAATGATGATCCTAGGTGAAGGCTTTGATGTGTGTCTGTTTTTTTAATCTGTAGGGGGTGATGAGCTCATTAGAGTGGAAGATTTCATTCAGAAAGAGATAGGCAGATACAGGTTAAAAAGTCACATAAAAAAAAAAAATAAATAAATAAAAAAACTTTTGCCTACAGTGTAACAAGTAAGATTTTTAAGTCATTTTAAATAATTATGGCACTAGTTGCAAAGACCTTTTTGAGTTTTATTCTGTAATTTTACATAAATATCACCTTTATTTATAATAATAAAAAAAAATCTAAGACACTGAAGATATCTTAAAAAAAACATTGAGTTAAGTAAACATAATATTCTGTCCCCCCTCATTACCTCAAACTATTTTGTCATGCTTGGGAAGTACTCAAACACGCACAGATGCAATAAACAGACATGATAAAATAAAGGAGCAATACAAAGAGTAGTCAGAATGATCAGATACCGGCAGACAGTAGCAGCAAGGGTTAAAAATACCAGAGTACAGGGTCAGTCTAAAAGTCTTACACAGCAAGGCGATATCACAGGGTAGGCAGAAATCTGCGTAAACAAGAAAAAAAAAACAATGTCGCTACACAAGAGTGCAAACACAGGATTCAGAAATGCTTTGTAAAGTAGGGGTTAGCCAGGCAATACTCAGCATGGTGTGAGTGGAGTGTATTTAAACTGTGAGGAGCAGGTGAATTCAATATTCAGGTGATTGGCTTCTGGATTCCCAGTGTCATAATCAGTATAATGTGGTTGCCTGAGCAAGTGATCTTAGGGTGAGGTTCATTCTGGGTATTGTAGTCTGTAAAGCTGAGTATGGGATTAACTTAAAAAAGTTAATTAAGTTTAAAAAATGACTACAAATTCAGGTTGTTCAAGTGTTGTATTAACATAGGGAGATCCTTGCAAACTATTGCCTTTCTGCTTACTTTCTTAAAATATAAGCCCACTTATCACTCAAATAAGTAATTGCTGAATTATTTATAGTAGCATGCCCTACTCTCTCTCTCTCTTATCTCTGAATTTTGTGTTCAGTTCTGTGAAGAACATCATTCCCAGCTCCATTTGTTATTCCAAAGGAATTCCACAGTGTCATCTTTGGCCCACTAAGCTATGAGAGAGATATTGGAATAATGCAGATTTTGTGCTGATCTGGCTCTTTAAAGAATCCTCATGCTATTATTATATTAATGTGCTGCATGTGTTTCATATTTTCACTGTTATTACAGGCCTTTATCCTCCTTATCCTGTTTTAATGTATTTATGGCTTTTTGAAACTGAAAGATTTACTAAAAACATGCAAGAAAGTGAAGAATTTCTTATAGGCACCTACACTGACATGCCAAATATGATGGGAAAGCAGTGTGTAAACAGATCATCAAGTCTTACCTAAGGGAATGGCTTGGAAATGAGAACACTGACCAGTGTGCTCATGGCAAGACGACATGAAATACCAGAGTTTAAGTGAGGACTGATAGTGGATGGGAAATTTAATTTAATTTAAGTTGTGTAATATAAGGCATTACCACCAACAGTGGCCAGTGCAGTGAGTGGTAATGATTGTGACTGTTGGTGCCTGGCTAAGAAACATGGGCACCGAGTGGTCCAGTGGTCTAAAGCGCTGGACCACAGATTGCTGGTTTGAATCCCAGTCATGCAGCTTGCCATCAGCTGCCGGAGCCCTGAGAGAGCACAATTGGCATTGCTCTCTCTGGGTAGGTAGATGGCACTCTCTCCCCTCATCACTCCTATAGTGATGTCGATCAGCACAAGGCATCTGTGAGCTGATGTATCAGAACCGAGTCGCTGCCCTTTCCTCCGAGCGTTAGTGCTGTGATTCTACTCTGCAATGCTGCAGCATCAGCAGTTCAAAAATAGGCAGTGGCTGACTTCGTATGTGTAGGAGGAGGCATGTGCTAGTCTTCACCCTCCTTGTTTTGTGGCATCACTAGTGATTGGGGTTAAATAGCTGAGTAGCATTTCAATGGGTCCTAGCTAAATTGGGAGAAAAAAAAAAAGAAATAATGAATTTTTTTCTGCATTAAGTACTAGATATGAGCCTGTCATCAACTTATCATACATATCAATTAATTGACACGATATCATTAACTGACATGGTATCGCTCATTGTTTTTGTTACAATTGCATTTAAAAAAAAGGCTTATGGGAAGCGTTTTTTTTTTTTTTTTTTTTTTTAGTGCTTTTTAGCAAACCAGTCCGTGTTTGTCTTTTTTAAATTTTTATCAGAACTGAGGATACATCACAGAATACAGTATCAACAGAGGAAGTTGCACAATGGCTCTTGATTTGTGCTGAAAAATAAGCTAATATAGCCTAATTTGGTTCCTGCAGGGAACATTTCAGGTTCCAGAACCTATTTCTGTTGGTAGAAAAGCAAAAAAATGGTTCAAAATTAGGTGCACTAAAAAGGAACTGAACAATTTCATAGTTTTTAAAAGGGTGTAATTACTTTGTCATGATATTATGTTATTATTATGTTAGTTTAATTTAATGCCAACCATGTATTAAAATAGCAATAATATAATTCATCACAATAATTTCTGGAACAACATATCATTCCTACCTGTTATTGATTTAAATATATTTTATTAAGGTTGTTTAAACACAAATTTACCACCATGAGCTCCCAAAAACAAAGAGTTTGTATAATGCATGCTACACACCTATCATCATAACTCTCTACAGACACCAGCATCTGCTGCACTGTTTACAGCCATATGTGTGTATTTAGTGAACAATCCATTTCTGTGCTCTGGTGAAAGCCTGAACATCATTAAAGGTAGCTACTAAATCAACAAATCAAGAAAAATCATACATGCAGTGGTACATGACAGAAAGCCAAAAAAAACAATAACTTGCATGATACTCTCACAAATTAAATTAAAAACAATTCCGAAAAAAAAACAAATGAGACCACTTTAAGATTATGAGTTTCTTTGATTTTACCAATTTAAAAATCTCTGGAATATAATCAAGAGGAAGATGGATGATCACAAGCCATCAAACCAAACTGAACTGCTCAATTTTTTGTACTGGGAGTGGCATAAAGTTATCCAAAAGCAGTGTGTAAGAATGGTGGAGGAGAACATGCCAAGATACATAAAAACCAGGGATATTCCACCAACTTGTTTTCTTTGGCATTACTTGAGGTCTGAAAGCTCTGCATTTTTTTTTTTTCAGCCGTTTCTCATTTCTCATCTGCTAATAAATGCACTAAATTACAATATTTTATTTGGCATTTTGGAGAAATATTGCCTGTAGTTTATAGAATAAAACAACAATGTTAATTTTATTCAAACATAAACCTATAAATAGAAAAATCAGAAAAACTGATTCAAAAACTTTTTCCAGGCCTGTATATTAAACAATATATAAATTATTATTCAAAAGTTAAGCTTTTAAACTCTAGGCTTATTATTCTGTGATAAATAAATAACTCTGTTTTATTTTGGTAATAAATTTAGATAAAATTTAGTCAGGCATTGGTTAGTTTGTGTCCCACATGGTTCTATTTAGCACCTATAAAACTGACACCTATGAGAATAATCGAGTTATGAGTTGAATAACTGAAGTGCAGGCCTACATACCAAGTTTAAGGAGTTAATGAACCATTAATTTGTTCACAGAGTTCATGCATTTGAGATGGAAATTGATTGAGAACACATGACCTTTTGGGAAGAGTTTCTGTAACTAAGGGTCTGAAGATACTTCCCGCTATCACAAATAATTACTGTTTTCTTTTTTTATCACCGACATGTTCCAGAACTAATTTATGGAGAAGCACACGATCTTCACAAAAAAAAAAAAAAAGAACACACAGAACTCAGTGCCTGTCCCAAGAATAAAGCTGCAGAGAGAAAAAGACCAAACGTCTAGAGTCAGAGATTTCATGGCTTAATAGGCTTATGTCTGCTTTCCACCAAGCCTGTGGAGTAATGTCTGGGTTCTGTGCTTCACCATCTGCAGCTCTAAAAAAATAAAACGCTAGCTGGTTGGCATAAACATGAAAGTATGCTCTAGGTATTATATTCAGCACTGAGTGCATCAAATTACTTCTTTTTTTATTTTTATAATTTCAAAATGTCATTTCTTATGGTACAAAAAAAAAAAAAAACATGACAAAAGTGACAAGAATAGAGTAGTGTGTAGTGTCATATCATATATTTTATCAAATTGTTATATTTACTGAAATTAATAAAGAAAATCCATATTGTGATAATAGTGGCAATCCCTCTTAAAAGTATTGTCACAATAGCTTGTATGATATCACAGTGGAGTGTTGTCATAATGGGCATTATGCCATCAAGAAGACCTTTATGACATCACAATGAAGTGCCATCACAATTCCCATTACGAAATCACTATTGCCATTATGACATCACAATGAACTGATATCAAAATCCCCATATCACAATGAAGTGCCATCACTATTGGGTGCCATCAAAATATTTTGTTATTACAACAGTGTGCAATCATAACTAGAAAAGGCAAAGTTCGTGAACGAACTTTAAGTTGGCTTGGAAAAGTACGCTGATAACGTTGAAAAGTAAAAATGGTTGCTTAGTGGTTGCTAGGCAGTTGTGATCATTTCTAAAGTGGTTGATAAGCGTTTGCTATGCAGTTGCTAACGTTTTCCAGGTGGTTGCTTAGGTGTTGCTAAGCAATTGCTAGGCAGTTGCTAACATATTCCACATGGTTGCTAAGTGGTTGCTAGGTGGTTGCTAAGCAGTTGCTAACGTTTTCCAAGTGGTGGCTAAAGTGTAGCTAACTGGTTGCTAGGCAGTTGCTAACGTTTTCCAAGTGGTTGCTAGGCAGTTGCTAAGTGGTTGCTAGGCAGTTGCTAACATTTTCCAGGTGGTTGCTAAGTGGTTGCTAGGTAGTTGCTAACATATTCCAGGTGGTTGCTAGGCAGCTGCTAAGTGGTTGCTAGGCAGTTGCTAACGTTTTCCAGGTGGTTGCTAAGTGGTTGCTAGGCAGTTGCTACCGTTTTCCAGGTGGTTGCTAGGCAGTTGCTAAGTGGTTGCTAGGCAGTTGCTAACGTTTTCCAAGTGATTGCTAGGCAGTTGCTAAGTGCTTGCTAGGCAGTTGCTAACGTTTTCCAGGTGGTTGCTAAGTGGTTGCTAGGCAGTTGCTAACGTTTTCCAGGTGGTTGCTAGGCAGTTGCTAAGTTGTTGCTAGGCAGTTGCTAACGTTTTCAAGGTGGTAGCTAAGTGGTTGCTAGGCAGTTGCTAACGTATTCCAGGTGGTTGCTAGGCAGTTGCTAAGTGGTTGCTAGGCAGTTGCTAACGTTTTCCAGGTGGTTGCTAAGCAGTTACTAAGTGGTTGCTAGGCAGTTGCTAACGTTTTCCAAGTGGTTGCTAGGCAGTTGCTAAGTGGTTGCTAGGCAGTTGCTAACGTTTTCCAGGTGGTTGCTAAGTGGTTGCTAGGCAGTTGCTAACGTTTTCCAGGTGGTTGCTAGGCAGTTGCTAAGTGGTTGCTAGGCAGTTGCTAACGTTTTCCAGGTGGTTGCTAGGCAGTTGCTAAGTGGTTGCTAGGCAGTTGCTAACGTTTTCCAAGTGGTTGCTAGGCAGTTGCTAAGTGGTTGCTAGGCAGTTGCTAACGTTTTCCAGGTGGTTGCTAAGTGGTTGCTAGGCAGTTGCTACCGTTTTCCAGGTGGTTGCTAGGCAGTTGCTAAGTGGTTGCTAGGCAGTTGCTAACGTTTTCCAGGTGGTTGCTAGGCAGTTGCTAAGTGGTTGCTAGGCAGTTGCTAACGTTTTCCAAGTGATTGCTAGGCAGTTGCTAAGTGGTTGCTAGGCAGTTGCTAACGTTTTCCAGGTGGTTGCTAAGTGGTTGCTAGGCAGTTGCTAACATTTTCCAGGTGGTTGCTAGGCAGTTGCTAAGTTGTTGCTAGGCAGTTGCTAACGTTTTCAAGGTGGTAGCTAAGTGGTTGCTAGGCAGTTGCTAACGTATTCCAGGTGGTTGCTAGGCAGTTGCTAAGTGGTTGCTAGGCAGTTGCTAATGTTTTCCAGGTGGTTGCTAAGCAGTTGCTAAGTGGTTGCTAGGCAGTTGCTAACGTTTTCCAAGTGGTTGCTAGGCAGTTGCTAAGTGGTTGCTAGGCAGTTGCTAACGTTTTCCAGGTGGTTGCTAAGTGGTTGCTAGGCAGTTGCTAACGTTTTCCAGGTGGTTGCTAGGCAGTTGCTAAGTGGTTGCTAGGCAGTTGCTAACGTTTTCCAGGTGGTTGCTAGGCAGTTGCTAAGTGGTTGCTAGGCAGTTGCTAACGTTTTCCAAGTGGTTGCTAGGCAGTTGCTAAGTGGTTGCTAGGCAGTTGCTAACGTTTTCCAGGTGGTTGCTAAGTGGTTGCTAGGCAGTTGCTAACATTTTCCAGGTGGTTGCTAGGCAGTTGCTAAGTTGTTGCTAGGCAGTTGCTAACGTTTTCCAAGTGGTTGCTAAGTGGTTGCTAGGCAGTTGCTAACATTTTCCAGGTGGTTGCTAGGCAGTTGCTAAGTTGTTGCTAGGCAGTTGCTAACGTTTTCCAGGTGGTTGCTAAGTGGTTGCTAGGCAGTTGCTAACGTATTCCAGGTGGTTGCTAGGCAGTTGCTAAGTGGTTGCTAGGCAGTTGCTAACGTTTTCCAGGTGGTTGCTCAGTGGTTGCTAGGCAGTTGCTAACGTTTTCCAGGTGGTTGCTAAGGTGTTGCTAAGTGGTTGCTAGGCAGTTGCTAACGTTTTCCAGGTGGTTGCTAAGGTGGTTGCTAAGCAGTTATTAGGTGGTTGCTAAGCCCTGGCTGGGGTGCCGGGGTGTCCAAACTTTTGACTGATAGCTGCTCCATACAGCAGCTCCTCCATACACTCACAGTACTGGAGGAGCAGGGGAGAGAAGGGGTTCCGTGCGCAGAGCTGCTCGTGTGTGAGATGGAACTCTGGGCCCCCCATTCATTTCTATGGGAAAACTTCGTACGACAATTGTACGAAAACCGTACGTCGTATCGTTTCGTAAAGCATATTTTCGGAAAGAACGCGGTAAGTTTTATAGACCAGACGAATTACGTCTTCATATCTCAAAAATTGTGACGTTCACAGCCGTTCAAAATTCTCCCCCATTCATTCCTATGGGAAAAAAAAGCGTACGTTTACGAAGTTTTTACGAAAACCGTACGATATATCGCTTCAAAAAGCACAAGCAACCTAATCGGGCATAGGTCCGACGATCCTGTAAAGTTTCGAGTTTCTACGTTAAAAGCCCTAGGAGGAGATAGTGATTAAATTTTGCGAAGAGAATAATAATAAGTAGAACTAGAAAAGGCAAAGTTCGTGAACGAACTTTAAGTTGGCTTGGAAAAGTACGCTAATAACGTTGAAAAGTTAAAATGGTTGCTTAGTGGTTGCTAGGCAGTTGTCATCATTTCTAAAGTGGTTGCTAGGCAGTTGCTATCATTACTAAAGTGGTTGCTAAGTGGTTGCTAGGCAGTTGCTAACGTTTACCTATTGGTTGCTAAGGTGTTGCTAAGTGGTTGCTAGGCAGTTGCCATAATTTCTAAAGTGGTTGCTAGGCAGTTGCTAACGTTTTCCTAGTGGTTGCTAAGGTGTCGCTAAGTGGTTGCTAGGCAGTTGCTATCATTACTAAAGTGGTTGCTAAGTGGTTGCTAGGCAGTTGCTAACGTTTTCCTAGTGGTTGCTAAGGTGTTGCTAAGTGGTTGCTAGGCAGTTGCTATCGTTTCTAAAGTGGTTGCTAAGTGGTTGCTAGGCCGTTGCTATCGTTTCTAAAGTGGTTGCTAAGCAGTTGCTAGGCAGTTGCTAACATATTCCACATGGTTGCTAAGTGGTTGCTAGGCAGTTGCTAACATTTTCCAGGTGGTTGCTAAGATATTGTTAACTGGTTGCTAGGCAGTTGCTATCATTTCTAAAGTGGTTGCTAGGCAGTTGCTAACATTTTCCAGGTTGTGGCTAAAGTGTAGCTAACTGGTTGCTAGGCAGTTGCTTACATTTCCAAAGTGGTTGCTAAGCGGTTGCTAGGCAGTTGCTAAAATATTACACATGGTTGCTAAGTGGTTGCTAGGCAGTTGCCATAATTTCTAAAGTGGTTGCTAGGTGGTTGCTAAGGTGTTGCTATGGTATCCGGGGTGGTTGCTAAGGTGTTGCTAGGTGGTTGATAGGTGGTTGCTAGGGTGTTGCTTGGTGGTTGCTAAGGTGTTGCTATGGTATCCGGGGTGGTTGCTAAGGTGTTGCTAGGTGGTTGCTAGGCAGTTGCTATCATTTCTAAAGTGGTTGCTAAGTGGTTGCTAGGCAGTTGCTAACATTTTCCTAGTGGTTGTTAAGGTGTTGCTAAGTGGTTGCTAGGCAGTTGCTATTGTTTCTAAAGTGGTGGCTAAGTGGTTGCTAGGCAGTTGCTAACGTTTTCCAGGTGGTTGCTAAGTGGTTGCTAGGCAGTTGCTATAATTTCTAAAGTGGTTCCTAAGTGGTTGCTATGCAGTTGCTAACGTTTTAATAATGGTTGCTAAGGTGTTGCTAGGCAGTTGCTATCATTTCTAAAGTGGTTGCTAGGCAGTTGCTATCGTTTTCCTAGTGGTTGTTAAGGTGTTGCTAAGTGGTTGCTAGGCAGTTGCTATCATTTCTAAAGTGCTTGCTAGGCAGTTGCTAACGTTTTCCCAATGGTTGTTAAGGTGTTGCTAAGTGGTTGCTAGGCAGTTGCTTTCGTTTCTAAAGTGGTTGCTAAGTGGTTGCTAGGCAGTTGCTAACGTTTTCCAGGTGGTTGCTAAGTGGTTGCTAGGCAGTTGCTAACATTTTCCAGGTGGTTGCTAGGCAGTTGCTAAGTGGTTGCTAGGCAGTTGCTAACGTTTTCCAAGTGGTTGCTAGGCAGTTGCTAAGTGGTTGCTAGGCAGTTGCTAACATTTTCCAGGTGGTTGCTAAGTGGTTGCTAGGTAGTTGCTAACATATTCCAGGTGGTTGCTAGGCAGCTGCTAAGTGGTTGCTAGGCAGTTGCTTACGTTTTCCAGGTGGTTGCTAAGTGGTTGCTAGGCAGTTGCTAACGTTTTCCAGGTGGTTGCTAGGCAGTTGCTAAGTTGTTGCTAGGCAGTTGCTAACGTTTTCCAGGTGGTTGCTAAGTGGTTGCTAGGTAGTTGCTAATGTATTCCAGGTGGTTGCTAGGCAGTTGCTAAGTGGTTGCTAGGCAGTTGCTAACGTTTTCCAGGTGGTTGCTCAGTGGTTGCTAGGCAGTTGCTAACGTTTTCCAGGTGGTTGCTAAGTGGTTGCTAGGCAGTTGCTAACGTATTCCAGGTGGTTGCTCAGTGGTTGCTAGGCAGTTGCTAACGTTTTCCAGGTGGTTGCTAAGTGGTTGCTAGGCAGTTGCTAACGTATTCCAGGTGGTTGCTAGGCAGTTGCTAAGTGGTTGCTAGGCAGTTGCTAACGTTTTCCAAGTGGTTGCTAGGCAGTTGCTAAGTGGTTGCTAGGCAGTTGCTATCGTTTTCCAGGTGGTTGCTAAGGTGTTGCTAAGTGGTTGCTAGGCAGTTGCTAACGTTTTCCATGTGGTTGCTAAGTGGTTGCTAGGCAGTTGCTATCATTTCTAAAGTGGTTGCTAAGTGGTTGCTAGGCAGTTGCTAACGTTTTCCAAGTGGTTGCTAGGCAGTTGCTAAGTGGTTGCTAGGCAGTTGCTAACATTTTCCAGGTGGTTGCTAAGTGGTTGCTAGGTAGTTGCTAACATATTCCAGGTGGTTGCTAGGCAGCTGCTAAGTGGTTGCTAGGCAGTTGCTAACGTTTTCCAGGTGGTTGCTAAGTGGTTGTTAGGCAGTTGCTAACGTTTTCCAGGTGGTTGCTAGGCAGTTGCTAAGTGGTTGCTAGGCAGTTGCTAACGTTTTCCAAGTGGTTGCTAGGCAGTTGCTAAGCGGTTGCTAGGCAGTTGCTAACGTTTTCCAGGTGGTTGCTACGTGGTTGCTAGGCAGTTGCTAACGTTTTCCAGGTGGTTGCTAAGGTGGTTGCTAAGCAGTTAATAGGTGGTTGCTAAGCCTTGGCTGGGGTGCCGGGGTGTCCAAACTTTTGACTGATAGCTGCTCCATACAGCAGCTCCTCCATACACTCACAGTACTAGAGGAGCAGGGGAGAGAAGGGGTTCCGTGCGCAGAGCTGCTCGTGTGCGAGATGGAACTCTGGGCCCCCCATTCATTTCTATGGGAAAACTTCGTACGACAATTGTACGAAAACCGTACGTCGCATCATTTCGTAAAGCATATTTTCGGAAAGAACGCGGTAAGTTTCATAGACCAGCTGAATTACGTCTTCGTATCTCAAAAATTGTGACGTTCACGGCCGTTCAAAATTCTCCCCCATTCATTCCTATGGGAAAAAAAAGCGTACGTTTACGAAGTTTTTACGAAAACCGTACGATATATCGCTTCAAAAAGCACAAGCAACCTAATCGGGCATAGGTCCGACGATCCTGTAAAGTTTCGAGTTTCTACGTTAAAAGCCCTAGGAGGAGATAGTGATTAAATTTTGCGAAGAGAATAATAATAATAATAATAATAATAAGTAGAATAAGAAGATTACGAAGAACAAGAAGTTGGCTTTTCCAAGCCAACTTAATAAGAAGATTACGAAGAACAATAAGTTGGCTTTTCCAAGCCAACTTAATGACCAGATGATCACACAATGATCACAATGGTTACTATGACATCACAATGCAGTATTGTTACAATGGCCATTATGGACACAATAGGGTGCCATCACAATGGCTTGTATGATATCATAATAGAATGTCACTTACATGCCCATTATGACATCACAATAGGGTGCAATCACAATGGCCATTATGACATTATAATGGAGAGCTATTGCAATGGCAATCATGATATTACAATGGATTGCTATTGCAATGGCAATCATGATATTACAATGGAGTGCCACTGAAATTCCCATTATGACATCACAATAGGGTGCAATCACAATGACCACTATGATATTACAATGGCAATCATGATATTACAATGGATTGCTATTGCAATGGCAACCATGATATTACAATGGAGTGCCACTGAAATTCCCATTATGACATCACAATAGGGTGCAATCACAATGGCCATTATGACGTTACAATTGAGTGTCATTTCAATGGCAATCATGATATTACAATGGAGTTGCCACTGCAATGGCAATCATGATACTACAATGGAGTGCTATTGCAATGGCAACCATGATATTACAATGGAGTGCCACTGAAATTCCCATTATGACATCACAATAGGGTGCAATCACAATGGCCATTATGACATTACAATTGAGTGCCATTTCAATGGCAATCATGATATTACAATGGAGTTGCCACTGCAATGGCAAACATGATACTACAATGGAGTGGTATTGCAATGGCTAATCTTACATCATAATAGAGTATCATCACAGTGCCAATAATGACATCACAATTATGATATTACAATAAAGAGTCATCACAATAGGATACCATCAAAATAGGTTTAGATCACAATAGGGTATAATCACAAATGCCAATATAACATGACATTATGACAGTGTTTTGTTATATCACCAAGAATACTGTTAAACAAGAAAAATAAAAATATCCAGATATATTGTGATATTATTTTAGGGCCATATCGCCCAGCCCTATAACTGAACAAGAACAAATTAAGCAGCAGAGCCAGCAAACAGCAGCAAAACCAACCAATCTTTCAAGGGAGCACTGAGCGGTCACCTACCTCATCTGAATCACACGTCCAGAATAAAACTCCACATTTCTGTATGTTCTGAGTGACAGCATAAGGCTCAGCAGAGAGTGCTACCTTGTCACTTTTCCTTAAATCATTCCTCTTCTTCCCTCGCTCCAAAATGTCTGGAGACACAGGAGTAGGAATAAGATGTTAAAGTTTGGACTGTATAATGTGACCAAACCTTGAGGCTTGTATTGATGAATTGGCGGCTGACATTGATGGATGTAGGAGGCTGCTGGACTGACGTGCAGGTCTAAATTACATTATATTCAGTCCGCTTTTCTCCTGCTTCTCAAGGCTAATGCTGCCATTCATAGCAATGAGTTTGCTAACCTTTGCGCGGGAGGGAGGGAAAGAACAAGTGCAGGATTTTGGTAAATGAATGCAGCCCAACAAATATTGATCATCAGAGAGCGCTGTGACAAGCAGAACAGATTGAAATCGTTAATCATCCAAAATTAAGAAAATTCTAATAAAAAAAGTCTAGAGTCTTAAAGGACTCATATCCTTTATTCTAATAACAGTCAAACAAACTAACTAAAACCACCTGAACAAAACAGACAAAATTTATATTACAATAATTTTGGACAATATGGCGTAATTCTGATCATTTAAAAGCATGTACCGCAAACATTCACAGAAGTCATGCACCATTTAATTATGTGCAATAGCCGATATTATAAAATAAAAGTTATTATAAGCTATTATACCATCACAATGCAGTACTGCCACAATTTCCATTTTGATGTTATAATAGAGGGTCATCACAATAGCCATTATGACATCAGAGTGGCTTTTATGACATCAAAATGTAGTGTAAATATGCCATAACAATATAGTACCATTAGAATGACCATTATGGCATCACAATTGCTATTATGACATCACAATGAAGTGTAATTATAATGGTTATTAGAGCATCATACTGAAGTGTCATCATAACGGCCATTGTGGAATCACAATGACCATTATAATGTCACAATAGAGTGTCATAACAATGGCTACCATGACGTGACAATGGCCATTATGATATCACATTGAAGTGCCAATAGAGTGGCCATGATGACATCCCAATCAATTGTCATCACGGTGGCCATTACATGTGTAAATAATTACAGTATATATTAAAACACTGCATTTTAAACATGGATCAAGGATGTTCAAGTGATGGACATATCAGCTCTTCCACTAAAAAATAACAAAGGAAAAAAAACTCAGAAACAATTTATCTATTTTGGGAGAAATCAGTCATTTTCTCTTGTTTTATTATTAAGACTTTTTTACACTACAGACTATGAGCTTTTTTAGGATTTTTCTTTTTCATTTATGACGTTATTTAAAAACATTAATATATAATATATGACTTAATCATAAACAATGTATAAACAGTAAAGAGAGGGAAAAAAAATATTTCCCCAAAAAGACAGAAATGGTTGATATATGCTTATAAATTAGAAATTAGGACTGTTTCACAAACTTAGCTACAAATGCATATGTGCAATTTATTATGTGCTAATTATAACAGTACATTATTACAGAGGTTTGTTGAATTCTCCAACAACTACATTTCAAATTACAAATACTACATTTGTATATTTACTGCATTGGGTGTTTTAACATTTCTTAAAAATAGTATTAACACTTTTTATACAAAGTTTAACATATACTGTATGCTTTTAGCTACTGGAATTCACTACAGGAAACGTTGAAGCTCAACTCGCTGGGATCACTGAACCATTTTAAACTTTTAGTTTCTAATCACCATCAGAAAGCCTGTGACTGTTTTAAATGACTTTTTTATTAGTTTATCTTTTTTATTATTTGTTATTTGTTTTTATTTTTTTTTTCATTTTAATGTTTTGTATTTTCATTCTTGTTCTTAGTTATATTATTCATTTAATCACTATAATAATAGTTATAGTGATAATTAATAACTTAATTATTAATAACTTAATATGTTACTTTACTTCTATTATCTATTTACTTATTTTATATTTTATACATTTTTATTTTTGTCAAATTAGTTTTTTATGGTATTTTAGAATTTTCTGTTTTACATATATATTTTTTATTAAATGTTGATTTAAAATGCGTACTTTTATTTATTTATTTTTATTCATTTATTTATTTATACATTTTTTCTATTTTATTTCTTATTATTTCCAAATAATCATTCAATCCCTTTGATGTTATAAAGGCTCGGCAACATTGTAAATGAGGGTCCCCCTAAATGTTTCTTCCCGAGTGAAAAGGTTGATTGATTGATATACAGGTCAAGGCTGGAACTTTGTTTATTTATTTATTCAGTTATTTATTTAGCTAGCTAGCTAGCTATTTTACTTAGCTACACTAGTCCAAGCAATGCACTAGTGTAATACCTTTAAATTGAATACAGCACAGTTTAGGTGCAGAATGGCTTGACCTGAGGGTTGTATACAGTATTTAAGTAATAGTAAATAACCTTGCAGGTTTAGCTAGCTAGCTATCCAACTGACACAACCCAGCATTTTACATTTACACATGTAATACTGCATACAATTTAATTTAGTTACAATATAAGTAGCTAAAAATGTATTAAATGTATTAAAATATGTATATATTTTTTCTGTAATAATTCTTACCTGCAATGAGGAGTTTGCCTCAGGTTAGCTACAGCAGCCTGTTTTAATTGATGTCAGCTGGTAATTAAAATAACTCACACATGCGCAATAATAGGACGAGTTAAACCATCCAGACCAATCAGAATATGTATTTCAGCGGTGGGGGGCGGGACAACGAGGAGTCAAGCCAATCAGAATATATATTTACTGTTAGGGGCGGAACTTCTCTCAAACGGTGAAGTTGGTGCAGTTTCTGAATGAGAGATAGGGCTGCCTCAACTCATTACTCTGGTAGCTAAATAAGCTAAATTACTGCAGTGTATGAATTAATATTAATTACAGTGTCAGTAAGAGTGTGGTTTATTGTTGCTGGTGTGTTTTAATGGTCAGGGAAGCGCAGTGGGGCAGGAAGACTGTGAGGAGGAAGTGAGAGTTACACCTAAAGAGTAAACTCTAACCCAGCCAGACTCTACTAACTACAATCTCTTCAGCTGGACATGGAGAAAACCCAAGAATTACAGCAACCATAAGCAGTAAGATAAAACAATTCACTCAAAAAATAATATTTTTTATCTGTATTTTTAAAAATATAAGCTACTATACATGTTCATTTCCATCACTGACAAACACACAGGCTGCGTCCCAATTGTGTACTACACACTAACACAATGAGGCATATACTATATAGCTACTAATCTTAATAATGTGGGTTTGGCAGGTTAGTTCACAATATATTAACACGCTAACAGAGCATATTTAATATAGAGTAGAATAAAAGGAGAATACCCACTTCAGAGAGAAGCTCCTACAAGTTTTTTTGACAATCAGAGCGCGCTCCCTAGTGAATCCAGATTGAATGGGTTCATGTGAAGCTATTAAGCCATAAAAAGTTTATAAATATGTGGTAATTGTTATTGTAAAACAGAACCACCATTTTAAATGTTTGAATACCTAAGAAATACAGCTCTGGCAAAAAAAAAAAAAAAAAAAAAATAGACCACATTAGTTTCTGAATAAGTTTCTCTGATTTTGCTATTTATAGGTTTATGTTTGAGTTAAATTAACATTGGTGTTTTATTCTATAAACTACAAACAACATTTATTCCAAATTTCAAATAAAAATATTGTCATTTAGAGCATTTATTTGCAGAAAATGAGAAATGGCTGAAATAACAAAAAAAGATGCAGAGCTTTCAGACCTCAAATAATGCAAAGAAAACAAGTTCATATTTATAAAGTTTTAAGAGTTCCGAAATCAATATTTGGTGAAATAACCCTGGTTTTTAATCACAGTTTTCATGCATCTTGGCATTATGTTCTCCTCCACCAGTCTTACACACTGATTTTGGATAACTTTATTCCACTACTGGTCCAAAAATTCAAGCAGTTCAGCTTGGTTTGATGGCTTGTGATCATCCATATTCCTTTTGATTATATTCCAGAGGTTTTCAATTGGGTAAAATAACAATTAAAAAATCATAATTTTTAAGTGGTCTCTTGAATTTTTTTTTCCAGAGCTGTATGTTTTAAAGCTTTTAAATTTTAGTTATTAAGATATATATAATAATCATATCTAGGTTTGTTTTTTTTTGCCTTTTAGCTAAATACTTTATTCTACTTTCCAAAATTAAAAGAATATCCAGGCCTGTTTAATTTCAGTTTTTAGCCATTTAGCTCCATTCACTCCCATTATTTTATTGGTCTAAATTGTAGACTCTCTAGTGTTTACAGTTTTTATTTTTTTATATATTTTGTTATTCATTTATTTAAACTTTTCCCCATAAAATATATAGGTTAGTTTTCATGGCTTATTTAGCAAATTTCTTGATTTTACTTTCCAAAATTAAAGAAATATTATATTAAAGAAATATTGGACTCACTTGCAGGTTCTGTACAGTGACAGCAGAGATAGTAAATGCGTAGAGTCATCATAAACTGTGATACCTCTGATACCCACTTTGTACTAACAGAAATTGATAAAGCATTACTTTGTTTGTTTTGCTGTTTGTAAGAAGTTACAGAAATTTTTGCATAAATCTACAATTTAGCCTGGGAAAATTGGTGCAGCCAAGCCATGTACCAAGAAAACAAACAAACAAACCAAAAAAAATAATTATTTATTAACCTAATGTATCACGTTTTACACTGATAATCATACAAGGCATTAAAAGGTTTAGACCTGCTGTTCTAAGAATGTGTGTAATGTCAGATGTGGTGATCCTTACAGAAATCTTGTTGATATGTAGTCTCAGAAATAATTGATACAAATTATATTATTTTCGTTTTAAGACCATTTTATTTCATTGATATTATAATATAACTCATGAATAAATTAAAACCACTGTTAAAAAAAAAAAAAAAAAAAAAAAAAAAACACAGTATGCCGGCTCATTTACTGGGCTCACCTTGCTAATTAATCATAGTGGACAATATTGAGTTCAACAGAACCTATTGAGGTCATGTTTATTAGTTATATTGTTTGATAAATTGATAACATAATTATTGTGAATGTGTATATTAGTTGTACAAAAGATTTAGCATTTATTTTAAAGCACTAAAGCATTTTTCATTATCCCATAGGTTTATTTGATGGATATATATCTACATCTATATATATATTTTTTTTTTTTTCTGTGCCCCAGTTCATGCCAAATCCACATCCTCACACAAACACCCCTCATCCTGTCCTTGTCCAGACCTGTCCCCTTGGTGACCATTGTCAAACTTTGTGATCCATGACCCATGCGGTCTGCCCTTCAATTCCCTTCTATTACACTGAGCAGCTGTTCCTCTTCTTCCCTTAAGAACACTCATGGGCTGTTTTTGAATAACTGCCCACATCTGAGACAGTGCCATATATCTTGATTGAAAAGTGACCCTCATAGACTGTAGCAGTAGATTGAACTGTAAATGGGAAATAATTAATCAGTTCTGACTCACAGGATGCTGGAAATTTAGTGCACCGATTTCTGCCAAACGACAGGCTATTCAGGTCAAGTCAGTTTAACGTGTCTTGTGCCAATTGCACTAGAGGTAGGAATTAAAGGGCATCTCTCAATATAATATTATTACTATACAATACCCCAATAATGATGATAATATTGTGATACAATATTGTAATTCGAAGATAATTAATAATTACAAGAGAATTCTCTACGATACTTTACTGCATCTGTGTTACTAAAGAGGATAAGACACTACAAATAAGCAAGTACCAGGAATTATGCATTTACAGCTCTGGAAAAAATAAGAGACAACTTAAAAATCATGCGTTTCTTTGATTTTGATCACAAGCCACCAAACCAACCTAAACTGCTTGACTTTTTGCAGCAGGAGTGGCATAAAGTTATCCAAAAGCAGTGTGTAAAACTGGTGGGGGAGAACATGCCAAGATGCATGAAAACTGTGATTAAAAACCAGGGATATTCCACCAAATATTGATATTTGATTTATGAATATGAACTTGTTTTCTTTGCATTATTTGAGGTCTGAAAGCTCTGCATCTTTTTTTGTTATTTCAACAATTTCTCATTTTCTACAAATAAATGCTATAAATGACAATATTTTATATGGAATTTGGGGGAAATGTTGTCCGTAGTTTATAGAATAAAACAACACTGTTCATTTTACTCAAACATATATCTATAAATACTAAAATCAGAGAAACTGATTCAGAAACTGTAGTGGTCTCTTAAGTTTTTCCAGACCTGAATTTATTAGAATTTGACAATTAATATTCCTCAATGCAGGTTTATCCACATGGAGTAATAAAACAGTAACTTCAGTAAGTCAAATTGGGGGCTGTTTTAGCAATCTATAGGTGAACCCTCAACAGCGGACAGCTTGATTTATGGTGTGTCAGTGTGTCCTAGGTATCATAAGGATGCAAAGAAGTATGCCATGCGTGGATCAAAATGTGCAAAAGGCATGTATTAATATTATTAATTAATCATGGGTGTGTTTTGGGCGTTACGTGAACTAAACAAATCTGTGTGCCACTTGGTACTCTCTAACTTTGGTGGATCAGTATTTTAAAGGCGCAGCGATTCTGTGCTTTTCAGAAGAGGAAACTGAGCTGCTTGTTTATGCTGTGAAGATGCAGAAACAGGACGTTTACTTTAACAGCAATATTATTTTATTTAGTATTCTGTTTATTGTTGGTGTAAAAGTAAAACACTTTAAGCAATGCCATGTTTTATTTTGTTTTTGGTTCCATAAATAAGCTTTATTAAGACACTAGTATGAATAACCTTTAAACTGGACAAAATAACATTTACACCTACTTCTTTAAAACCTATGTAGTGGATTGCTCCTATTGTTCCAGTTATGTCTCTTAATTTTTATTTATTTATTTTTTGAGAGCAGTCCATCTAGACTATTACTTTATTTACTCATAAAAATCATTAAAGCCTTACTGTAATCTGGGTGCATGCTTCCAAAGGAATCCTACCCTACTCATTACAGCTACTCTATTCTTATAATCAGATTTTGATTATGTAATTTAATTATATAATCAGTTACTGGTCCACCTGGGATACATAGGAAATGATGAAATGTCTAATTTGCATTCTCCCGGCAGATATATCAGACAGATAGAATGTCAGAGTTGATTTCAGAAATGGATTTCAGAATCTCTCTGCGTTCCTTAAATGAACTTCTGCAGTGATGCCTCACGGTATTGTCAGACTGAAGGTAATACTATCAAACAGTGTGATGACACAAATGATCTCTTTTCAATCAGGCGTTCAGGTCTGATTACCACACCTTCCAAAGCTTGTTTTCTCAAAGTTTCCTACTCTGTTTGAGAACCCATCTCTGCCCTTTCACAATCATAGGGATGTGAATTCAGTTGTCCTAGAGAGAGAGAGAGAGGGCACCACTGTTCATTTGGACCCGTTTCATATAAAGTGTTTTTCATAGATCATTCTGAATTGGAAAATGAAAAAGGCCCTCCCCCCAAATCCCACCCTATTACTGCTCTGTTTAAATAGTGTTATTACCATCTGGGCCAGAAAAGGTTAGTAATAGCACTATAACTCAAATTGAACATGCAGGAAATGATGTAATGACCTTGCAGTCACCTCATCGGCCTGAAGATGATGGTAGAATATCTGCTAATTGAATTTTGAACGAGACTGACACAGTGCAGACCTGTCTGCGGCTGATACCTTTGCTCTGTTCTTATTGAGTGTAGGCACAAAGCAGAGACTGTTAAAGGGACAGATTTACTGGGACAGACACGGCAAACTAGATATGAAAATGAGAATGTGTGTGTGTGTTTGTGTTTGTGTGTGTGTGTTTTTGTGTGTGTGTGTGTGTGTGTGTGTGTGTGTGTGTGTGTGTGTGTGTGTGTGTGTGTGCGTGCGTGTAATTATGTGTAAATGCTTGTATAAAGAGAATCCTTGTTGATTAATTATGCACCACTGGACTGTTCATTTAGTTCATACTTTTTAAAATGTCATGCAAATAATTCAAAGTAATGACACGTGAACTGCACTTTAATGACTTTCTGTGCCAGTCTTCCCCCACAGTGTCCAAAAATACAACTTAGTGCTGATGTATATATGAAAAAAAGTATAAGATACAGATTTATCAGTCTTGTGGTGGTGCAGAAATGTGTTTTTTTGTTGTTGTTGATATCTAATTTGTCAATATTAAAACAGAGGGATTACAGAGGGATTCATTAATAATTGTTAACATTTTCATATACTCTATTTTAGTCTAGTTCAGTAAAATCTATTTATTTTTCTTTTAAATTGAGAACAGTATTGAGAACGGTATTCCTGAGATGAAAGGGGTAGAAAATGTTATCAGTGTCCTGACAAGACCATCTCTGCAACATATATAAATTCATTTTAAAGAACAGAGTGACCTGGTAGGTTTGATGTATGCAATTGCCAGTATTTCATAAATGACGGAAAAAAAAAGAGTATATAAAAAAAAAAAAAAAATGTTGCACAACATGTTCAATGCAATTGCACATTTTCACCAGAGATGTGTCTCTAAATCCCCAAATGCCCAAATCTTACAAACTGACATTTTTGGGCCTCTAATTTATCTCCGCTGATTCTAGTTAGAACTTCAGCTCCCATTATAAACCTTTTGCTTGTCATATATTCCACACCGTAAAATCATGAATCATAAATGTTTTACTGGACTACTGATTGTCATGTTTACCTGTTTTTTATACTATTACTTCTTTCAGCTTTGTGTACATACTACTTTATTTCACTCCCTCATTGCGAAGTATTGCCAACACACCTTGCCACTGCATACCTGGCATTTTCAGTCTATGTATGAACTCTGATTTCTTATTGGTTCACTCTCTCTAGCCTTCTCGTTGTTCTTTGTTGCTGGATTGGCTCTCTGGTTCTGATCTTGTTTATGTCTTATGGTTTTTGCATTAGCCTAACCCATGTCTGTAATGGCTGTGTTGGATAAATAAATCATCACTGTCCAATAAAAAAAAAAAAAAAAAAAGTATCTCCAAAACAGCTACTTTACAGGAGAGAGATAAAAACCTTCTTAACTTTTACTGGAAGTTAATGGAAAAATGGTTAGTTCAGGTTATGTTGGACAACTTCATTCATCAAGAAACTGTGGTAAAACAATGCATTAAAACAATTGTAGTTAAATCAAATTTATATATATTTAATCAAGGTCCACTTTCCCAAACACACCTTAGTGTGTTCTCACACTAGACCAACAAGACAAATTGTTTCCCTCTAAATCTCAGTCCTTTTGACTATAGTGTGAACTAGGGGTGTGCCATATCGTATCGTATGCAATAGTTTTGTATCGATATACAACTTTTTTGAATAGAGTGAACAATATTAAACCCTAAAATATTGTGCCATATCACCCACCCCTAATTATCACATCAGGGTACTACATTTTTGCTGTTTTTAGCAAAAGAATAATGCACACTGTTCTCTTTTTTTATTCTATATCTACTAGAGGCAGATTATATCTATCCAGTATCATTAATTTTACTTTAATCCTGGATATATGGGGATATATTTGGAGTGCATTATTAGTATCATGACAATATTGTTGAGGTCTTGTATTTTTTAATGTCTCAGTTAGGGGTGTGCCATATCATATCATATGCAATAATAAAGTTTCATTTTTATTTTGTTGCAATAGTGTATATATATTTTTTTTATTTAGTGTTTTGCCATATCGCCAAAAAGTATATGTATTGTGGAAATACTTTGAAATATTGTTATATTATTTTAGGGCCATATCTCAGACCCCTAGTATGAACTGTGCCCAGGCCTCCAAAAAGGCTATGTGGCATTTTCCTTTACTATATTGTTTTTTTTTTTTCTTTGGAGATAAATGGATTAAAGTTACCAGGCTGTTCTCAGTGTTTTTTATTTTTTATTTGGAATGTTAAATCATGTTTACAGTGTGTCTGTTAGGTTAACTGAGTCCATTTAGAGGAGAAGAAAAATGGGAACAGTATAAGGTTGGCTGTAAACTCTGAAACTCAGGCTGGCTTGTAGGAGTGAGAAAGCTGATGGATAAACAATGCTCCAACAACTATTTTTCACTTTCAACAACTCTAGCTCTGTATGACAGAACAGACATCGGCAATATTTCATAAAGCCATTCTGCTGTGTCTTTATCTGTCTGACCTTACATTTTCTTTCCCCTTCATTCTGTCTGCCTTTGAGTGCCCATTTCCTGTCCTGAGATTTCACCTTATCCACTTTCACCAAGGCCATAAAAGAACCATATTTGCTTCTTTAAAAGAACTTACCTAAAGTTAGATTATTCAAATGAAATATGTGAGTGCGAGGGAGTTTATAGAACATTATATAAAGCTTCCAGACTAATTAGCAGTGGCACAGGTTTGGTCTGACAAGTGGGGCCAGTGGGTATTACTGGTTGGCAACAGCATACATGCAGCAATTAATATATTAAAGTAAGCTGTGCAGGAATTACCACACTCTCATTAAATCTGTTTTAAGAAGTGTTGGACAGTTTTTTTTTTTTTTAGTAGTAAACTACAAAAAAACAATTCATACACCAAGTAAACAAAAAGTATTGGGACACTTTTTAAAATTTTCACAAATAAGTGTATTAAAAATAGTTTATCCTGCTTTTCATAAAGTAACTGAGTAACCTCAACTCCCAAACATCATGGAGCATCATCAGTCTTAGGAACGCAGCTCCACTGCTCTACAGCTCCACAACTCATGCCCTTCTAGCATAAGACACTATGCTATAGGTTCAATATAGGTTCATGCTTAAACTGTTCCAGATAACTATTCTATTGACAATACTTTTCTACAGGAACTAGAAAACTCGAGTGAGGGCAACTTAATGTCTGCAGTATTCATTGGAAGGGGTGCCTACAAACATTGGTACACATTAGGACAGTTTCCCAGACTGGGTTTAAGCCTAGTCTTGGACTGCACAGCATTTTATCCTCCTAAGACCCGAACTCTTGCGTGGCATGCATTTTTATTTATATTTGCTATTTGGGCCTATTGGCACCTGATTAATGTAAAAGCAAAGAACGATTTTTTTTTACATGATGTAGTTTCTGAGAAAAAAAAAAGTCCAGAAATATGAAGACGTTCGATAGACATATAGAACACAATTACAGTCGCAATTAGTAATGATACGCAAAACATGATAGTGCAAAACAATAGTAGAAACAACAAGTAAGCCCTTTTGAGCAATATGGCTCATTTGAAGTGCTGCTGCAACACAAAGACAAAGTAAAAAAAAATGTTCACGTACATTTTTGAACAAAATCAAAACTGTAATGTGTTAAACTTTTCTGCCACCACTAGGCGACAGTATAATGGCCTCATAAGAGGACACCAGGCCTTTGTAGAGCTAAATTTAGAGTTGTGGTCTAGACAACCCAAAATGTGATGTTCACACATGTGGACGCCAGGTCCTAAGAAGGTAAATGGAGATTTTCCATTGAAAGTAAAATATAATCCATGACTAAGCTTAATTTCTGTCTGAGAAACTGACACATAGTTTATTAAGATCAAGACTATGCAATCTTTTTTATATATATATATTCTAAACATATATTTTTGTCTTGCTTTTCAAATAAAACAATATCAAAACTATATATTTTTTTTAAATAGTTAATGAGCATAAACTTTTTTTTAACATCCCAGCAGACATACCAACAAAGCACAATGCAGTGTTTGCACTATGTTCTATATGTTTTGCAGTGGTGGCCCAGGCAATTACAAAACCAGGTTTAGGGCTTTTATTTTGAAACAACATATGCACAAATGGCAGCCACCCTCCTCTGTGCTGTAGCCAATTAGCTGTGATTGCTAATAGCTGGGTTAAATTATGTAATGCTGCCAAACTCTGCCTGGATGGAGGGGTTTAGATGTGATACCATCAAACTGTTTTTTCTAAGCTGTATTACTCGCTGAGTTTATGACAGACTGAAGTCCCTGTGTGAGCTTAGTCTTCGTTAACCCTCCTGCCTGTTTATAGATTTATTAAAACACTGGCTCTTCTATGTGTCCTGTAATCCAGTAAAGTGCCACTGCTGCTGAAAGAAATCCTGATGTTAGAGAAAATTAACGTTTCTGACTAATATTTTCAGTTGCAAATATTAATGCATCCCTATTTCCAACACTATTATGACATGATTTTTTTCTTGGCCGCAGCTGTAACTGTGACTCCATCTTTCTCTTTTTAGTCTCTAATCCCTCTTTCCTCCCTGTAGCTCTTTGATCACAGAGCCATATTTCTCTATCACTGTAATCTCGTCTTCTGTCTGTCTCTGTCCATCACTGCGATTTGACCTCTAGCAGTTCTGTGGAGACAGCCAGAGTGAGTTCATATTCTGTGTGTGTATTTGTGTGTGTGTGTGTGTGTGTGTGTGTATTTGTGTGTGTGTGTGTGTGTGTGTGTGTTTGGATATGTTTGCATGTCAGATGAGTTCAGCTACACTCAGCCAAAAGTTTCAAGGCAAGACATATAGAACCCAAACTGACTGCAGACTCTCTCTCTTCTCTCTCTCTCTCTCTCTCTCTCTCTCTCTCCTCCTCCTCTTACCCAGCCGTTCTTGTCCTCCCTCATTCTTCAGTGCAGATTGATTGTTCCCATATTAATATTTTAGGGTGACATTGACACGAAGGCTGTGACTGGGAGTAGGATGGCGAATTTCAAAAGATTACAGAGCAAGGGCCATCAGTCTTCCTGTGCCATCTATCACCCACTTCAAATACAAGCTAACTGAGCAAAAGAGAAAGTTGCAGTTTAGAGACAGTGCAGTTTGTTCACACAGGAAATCAGATGATTGACCAAAAAAAGGTTTGCAGTAGCAGTAGCATTAGCGCAGGCTATAAAGCACCAGGGTGTTTTAAGTATGTTGTTTTATTGATTTCCATCATCAAGCAGCATATTGTGCTTACAACATACTGTAGGTATGTTGGTAGGCTTGAGATCTGATGAGAAGATGAGAACTTCCAGAGTTCATACGTTTAAAAATATGTTTTAGGAACCAAAAAAACTTTCCAACTATCTATAGCTAGAGCATATCAGACTTCCAGGTTGTACTTGTCCATTCACTACATTCCCCAGTATTCTCAGTAGTCTAGAACTGAGTCTAGTCATGAGTGAAGTTGCTTCACCCATATATGAATAATTACTGTGTATGTAAATCTGTTTTCTAGTCCGACTCTTTGCAAAGTATTGCCAACTTACCTGTTTCAAACCCAGCATTGTTTCCCTGTTGTTTTATTTTGTTACTGAGCCTTTTTTGCTGTTTTATTTACACTTTTGCCTTGCTGGGCTCTTCTCTTTTGTTTGTTTGGAGCTTGGTTGTGTTTTTAACCTTTATTTTTTATCTTCTGTTCTTTGATAGCTGACATATTGTTTTACAGGTGTGATGGATTGCATTTTTAGTGGCATTCTGAGTAAAATACTTGATTGTCAGAGTTTGTTGTTATTTGGAAGTCTACTTGAAACTGATGTCAACTCCAAAGGTATTGGAACAGTGAGGCCAATCACTTTCAGCTGTAGACTGAAAATATTTAAATTTGACATGAAAAGAAGACTATGAGGCACAAAATAAACATTTAAGCTTTCATTTCCAGCCATTAAAATTTCAAACGGTTGTATGGCCATGAACAATAGTTGTGTCTTATCTTATCTCAGCTTTACTGTTGCTTGTTTTTCACTCTTAGAAAGCTATAGGAAGGGTTACGAAAGGGTTATGTTAAATTTAAGTTAGATTAAGAGTTGGGGTGTAGGGTAAGTTTAAGTCTAGGTTGAGGTGATACAATTACACTGGTTGCTTTGAAATTTGGTGGTATAGATATATGATAATGTTTCTGAAATGTATTACCACACATATTAATGGAAGATTGTAGAAATCCTGAAATCCTGAAATGGTCTTTTCAAGCTGTATGTGTAGGAATTCTCTGCTTGTGATGCTTGTGCAAAAAAATGTGATTAATTTAATCATAATTGGTATAATAGTTAAAAAATGGCATGACAGGCCCTCATGTCAGAGACAGGCAGGTTCACAGTCCAGAGCTGCAGGAAACAAAGGTATTTTCTCTACCCTAGGGGCACATTGAACCATCATTTCTCATCACACTCTGGCATTTGATACTGCAATTAATTTTTTTCTCTCCATATTTCATGCTTTTAATTAATCATTCCATTTAATTTCCCTTCAGTCCTCAACTCAAGGTATTTTGGCCTTAATTCAAGTATTAATCTATGATATTAATCTGGATATTAACCAGTTCACTTCTATCTAAAAGGCAAAGGAAGGCAGAATCACATAAGACATAATCCTCTTTTTTATGAAAGCTAGAACTTTACTAGATCTTCTAAGCAGAAATGATACAGTAGACCATAAAGTCTATAAGCTTATTACAAGCCCAAGTAAACATCCTTGAAGTATGAATACACTATATGGGCTGAATTTGAAATCTGAGCAGATAAAACCAAAACAAAGCACTTAAGGAGACACTAGCCCGGAGTCCTGCTGCGATGCAAAGGAAAGTAAATGTGTTTGGAAAGCCGCGCTTTGCATATCGGGTGACAAGTAGAAACTGAGGTCAGCATTATCTACAGACATTTTCATTTGTTCCGTCTTGTGCCTTCGGGCCTTGAACTGACTCACCCCACTCCAATATGGAGCATCAACAACTGACGAAAAGCACCGTTGGGAAGGAAAAAAGACAAAAAGAAAAAAAAAAACAGCCTCTGTTCACAGGATATCACCAACTGCAGTTTTCTACAGCTAAGACGAGTGTGTGAGCGCTGGTGTGTAGGAGGTAGTTTGACAAAAGGGCTATATACAGTACATCCAATAAGAAATGCTAATTTTAACACCCTGGTTCTATTTCACTGAGCACCACTTAAACTGTGTGCATAATGTTCCTTGTAGAGTACAGTTTATTTTATTTTATGTAAAATAGTCTACATGTGTTCTTTCTATGTCTACACCACACTACCATACATCACCAAAGGTCCTACGTGGTGTCTGTTAATGTTTAAGGCCTTAAACGTTTAAGGTGCCTATCTATATTACACCCCAACAATGTTCTGAGTTTTCACGCAATGTGTCTGCGCTGTTTAAATAGCAACAGTGCGTGTGAATATATACAGGGGTTGGACAATGAAACTGAAACATCTGGTTTTAGACCACAACAATGTATTATCCCGACAGACAGTTCTGGTGGAAACAGAAGAGTTGAGGTGCACATTGAATTCTGCCGTGATTTGATCAGCCGTGGTTTTATGTTTTTTGGATACAATCCGGGTTAGTACCCGAACATCCCTTTCAGACAGCTTCCTCTTACAGCGTCCACAGTTAATCCTGTTGGATGTGGTTGGTCCTTCTTGGTGGTATGCTGACATTACCCTGGATACCGTGGCTCTTGATATATCACAAAGACTTGCTGTCTTGGTCACAGATGCTCCAGCAAGACGTGTACCAACAATTTGTCCTCTTTTGAACTCTGGTATGTCACCCATAATGTTGTGTGCATTGCAATATTTTGAGCAAAACTGCGCTCTTACCCTGCTAATTAAACCTTCACACTCTGCTCTTACTGGTGCAATGTGCAATTAATGAAGATTGGCCACCAGGCTGCTCCAGTTTAGCCATGAAACCTCCCACACTAAAATGACAGGTGTTTCAGTTTCATTGTCCAACCCCTGTATATTTAGGCTGAAGGGTGTGGTTGTCTGCAAGTGTCTGTCTTGTTTAGGTACATTTCTGGCGTATTTCTATCCAGGCAACAGAAAACCCAGATGCACCAATGACTGACATAAACCAAGAACGAGCATGAACAAGCAGGTCACTGTCGTCAGTGTTACAGGCTGTAAGAACAAGTTAGCCCTTTCTCTGAAGCGAAGAGGCATACTTTTTTAAACGGTAGAAGCAATAATATTGTGATAATGCTGGTTAATGCTGGTTTATCTTTTGGTTATTTTGCATTACAGTACATTATTAATTTTGTTACACTATAATGTCATTTAATACAAAGTTATATTCTGGGTAAATTACTGTTTTTACTGTACAAAATAGACAACATTTCAGTCAAAACATTGGAAATCTAAGATTCCTGTAAATAAACGGAAGTGCATTACTTACTCAAATAACAATTTTCAGAAGAGAAATGTGTGTAGATTAACATCCAGCATTTGTTTTAATTTTTTTGTTTTAGAATTCCAGATTTGACCTGCAGAATTAAGAGGGTTCCCTGTTATCACCCACATTACTTTCTGCTTAAAATACCCTATATTAACTAGAAAATATGTACATAATCTTTTATTTAATAATAACAACTTAACATTATATTTGTGGCTGATAATGTGTGTAATAATCCATATTTTTGAATCGGTGGGTTATTTTATTTTTTCTGTTTGGGTGACTGTACCACCATTGTTCACTTCATTGTAGGCTTCCTTAGAAGAGTACTTATTAGTGTCACATAATGCGCCTTATAATCTGATGCAGTTTATGTATGTATGTATGTATGTATGTATCAGATTATGTTCATTGATATTGCACCTTATAATCAGGTGTGCCTTATAGTCAGAAAAAAACTGATGTTTTATCATATAGTCGAAATATTGTAATATTATTTTTGGGCCGTATTGCCCACCCTTAGTTTTAGGTAGAAGCTATTAGATTGTGTTAAGTACTGCTTGATGAGTTAAATAATAATAATAATAATAATAATATATATATATATATATATATATATATATATATATATATATATATATATATATATATATATACTTTTTTTTCATTATGTCACTTGTTAGTGAAGCTAACAGAATCCAAGGTAATTGGCTGGCTCCTCTGGATGTGAACGCTAGAGGTCTGTGAGAGGTGTAAAAATGGATTTAGCTGTGCACTGAGTGAGTATACAGTCTATTGCTCCTGTTATTTAGAGCTGGGTGGACAGAACATAGAGAAAGTAGAAAAGGGAGAATTGAGAAACGAGAGAAAGAGAGAGAGAGAGAGAGAGAGAGAGAGAGAGAGAGCGAGAAGCTCACAGGTCAGTGGAATGACACTCGTGCTCTTCCTTCCCTGCCGAGATCAAGATTGCGCTGTTAGTCAGAGACAGGTTTAACGTCGTTTTGAGAAAAATCAATGGCATTGAATCTTCACCATGGGTGTACGCCGGCTCCCTCAGCCTCAGTGTGGAAAAATACAATTACTTCACTGTGATGGCACAGCGAGGAGGACTGGTATCCTTAGCTGGAGGTGCTTGAAGAAGTGAAGCCATTGGAGGTGTGTGTCGTGTGCTGAACGTATAAGACACGGGCCTTGGGGTTAACCCTTAGATGTCACAATAAATACTGAAAGTGATATCGGTAACAACTTAAAATAAGAGTACCGTATTTTTTGCACTATAAATCACTGATCTGCAAAACAGAAAAAACCTTGTAAACTTTAAGTGGAAGTCAATGTAAAAATAGTTTATTTCTGGTAATTTTGAAGAGTTTCTATTGGTCTATGCATTAAGAAATTTTGTCACAGTGTAACGGACAGTTTGTCTGTTCAAATTATGTAGTAAACTAAAAATGAACAAAAATGGAGGTAAGTGTTTTTCATAGGACAGCGACGATATACACTGTTAACTAAAACAATTATACAATAAATACACCTACAAAAACTTCACAGTAAATATAATACTACTTTTAAGTCAGAACATCCCTACTATCACAATATGGATTTTTAATATCATGACATTTCTGTCCCGATATTTCTGTGTATACGATATAATATTGCCCACCCCTATTGCTTACTCATTATATAAGGGAAAAACAATAAGTCAAATATGTATTATTTCTATTAAACAAGCAAATCTAAATCCAAGCTTTGATAGTTCAGTGCAGCTTCAAATTCAGATGCATAATGGTGATGAATTATATATGTCATCATGACTCCAGAATGCTTTTATGTAAGGGGCTGAATTGATCCTCCATAGTCAGGAAACATGTTCTTTTCCTGTAATCATGTAGAGAACAGCGCTGGATGGGGAGTGTGAAAATGGGAATGCCTTTTCATTTCCACTGGCAGATTTATTTATTTATTCATTTTCCCCAGGTTTCTGCAGCATGCAGTAATCACTACAGGACTAGTCAGGGCTGGGGATATACTACATATGTTCAGAACTGTCTTGTTTGGATAAAACAAAAAAAAAAAACTGACTGCTGGGAATAACATTCGGGTTTAAGGTACCAAAAACATGACAGTTTGTGCTTTTGCACAAGTGATAAGAGAGGGGAAAAGCGAGCTCATCTGTACGTGCACATGTAACATGACATATGTGGTCCTGCACAGCAGATGCTGTCTGTATGTCTGCTGTTGGCAGCTTCTCTGAATGTGTGAGACATTTTGAAGCGCACTCATATATCTGTTATGCGCTTTAGTAAAATGTCAAATCTGTCTTTTCTATGTCTACCTTTTTTCAGAGTTTATATTGCTCATGTTTGTGTTTATATATATATGTATATATATATATATATATATATACATATATATATTTAGTCATGCTCATCATTGAAGTCTTAAAAACATGCTGTTGATGCTCCTAGGCAACAGCTTTCTAAAGTGTGACGGACAGATGGTGTCTGTATTTCAATCTGCATTGAGAGTAAGATGCATATTGCAACTTACTGTCAGGTCTTAGCCCTGTCTCGTGTCTCTGTGTGTCTTTTCCACGTGACCTGTGCCCCTGTTATTCAGCTGCATACCGAGCGTTATTTCTTTGATTATCTATTTCCGTGTATGACCTATTTTTTGGCTTTTGTCTCTGATTTTGTCTTGCCCTTTTGGTTAGTTCATTTGGCTGTTTTGTTCTGGTTTAGACCCTTATTTCCTGTTTATTGTTTATCCCTTTTGGACTGTGATTTGGCTCTGATGTTTTGGTCTGTGTTGTTTGTGTTTTGTACTGTTATTAGTACTCAGTTTAAGCTTGTTGGTTTGGCTCTGTTTATTAAAACCTCTCCTGATTTTTACTGCAAGCGTCTCACTCCTGTCTGTGGCGTCACAGAATACTTCGCCATCATGGAGACGGCAGATCTTGAGGCTTTGAAATCAGCTGTTTGTGAGCAAAGGCAGACTCTACAGCAGCATCAGCAGTTTTTTGAGGGCTTTAATCAATCTATTGGTGCTTTAACCCAGCTACAAGGAGAGCAACAAAAACAGCTAACCCAAGTCATAGAAGGTATGAAACAATTATCTACTCAAATACTATCTTTGGGTGCCTCTGCTACTGTAGTATCTACTCCTAGTCCTCCTGCTCCTGTTTCCCTTAATGAGAGTATTTTTCCTGTTAGCAAACCTGATAAGTTTGATGGCTCTCCTGAACTTTGCAAAGGTTTCTTGTTACAGTGTTCCATATACTTCTGCAATTCCCCTCCTAGCTCTGACCAATCTCGTATAGCCTTTGTGGTATCTCGTATGACCGGTAAGGCCCTAGATTGGGCCACTGCTGTCTGGCCTAATTTACAGACCCTGACTTTTGAGCAATTTATTACTGAACTTCGCTCTGTTTTCGATCACCCCCGTGAAGGAAAGTCTAGTGGTGAGTTTTTGTGTAAGATCCGCCAGGGTAATCGGTCTGTTGTTGAATATGCTCTAGAATTTCGTACTCTAGCTGCTAGCAGTGGGTGGAATGAGCCTGCCTTGTTGATTATGTTTAAAAAATAGGTCATACACGGAAATAGATAATCAAAGAAATAACGCTCGGTATGCAGCTGAATAACAGGGGCACAGGTCACGTGGAAAAGACACACAGAGACACGAGACAGGGCTAAGACCTGACACTTACATGTGGTTAGTTAAAAAAAAAAAATCACTGGATTTATAGAAAATGTGCTATATGGGTTTACAGTATATATATATTTATCAGGATATAAAGTGCACTATATCGTGATCTGAATTTTTGGTCCTATCACACAGCCCTAGAACATAGTTAGCTGTCTGATTAGAAACTACGCAATTAAAGAGATTTAAATTAAATAAAAGTACTTTTTCTTTCATTTTTTGTGAAATGTTGGGGCTAAAAAGTATTAAGTGACATAAATACTCAAATAAAAAAACAGATACTGTACATTACTTCTACTTTGTTACTTTGCTACCTCTAATTACAAGTAAAAAACAAGTAGCAAAAACAGTCCACACTCGCTGTAACTCTCACTGTTTTCTCGCTATAAGTCAAATGTCGCAGCCTATGGTCGCCATTGTACAGCTCTTCAAACATTCTTTATGATCTGGAAAAGGAACATTTCATATTTCTAACGTCTGCTTTCTCCATTCCGCCACAACTGCTGCTATGTGTTAAGAGAACAAAGGCCTTGAGGTGTACCTTATCAGCAGTGTGATTCGTTTCTTTTCAGAGCGAACGTCTTTCTCTCTCCTTTTTTTGATAGAACACGGGGAGGCATTATCTTACAGCGTCCGAATTTCCTCCCATTGAAACAGTTTTCCCTCCCACTGACTGTCAAAACAAACCAAAAAAGAAAGGGAAAATGGGCAGCACTTAATCTTTCCAGCTGCACTGAATTGTGTGCTGTAGTAGTCTTGAGAGAAAATTATTGATTTGTTAGAGAGGCAGAAGAAAAAAAAAATCGATTGGGAGTCATCTCACTTTAAGGTGATCCAAGGTGACACCCTGCACGGCTCAGAGAACACAACACCTGTCTTCACTTAATTACATCAATTATAGCACAGCTTGAGCGAAAAGAAGGGAATTGTAAATGCAGAATGTTTAAATTCACCCCTATTAATACATATCAATTTGTGTTTTAGAAAATATGTGATGTATGACAGAGGTATAGAAGATCTGTTCTAGGCAGCAGTAAATAAATGACCTACAGTGTTTCCCTGTTTTATCAAGTCCACACTGTCCCCAACAATCCCCGTCCCTTATTAGCATGCTGACAGGGAGCGCTGATAAACACCAGGCACCAGGTTCAAGTTTATTTTCACGCTCCATTCACATAAATTTAATGACGTGAAGAGTTCAGCATCACTCTTATTATTATGCTTGGTATCAGTTTACTCAATTCACCCTCTTTTCACAAACTGTATATATATATATATATATATATATATATATATATATATATATATATATATATATACGAGCTGTACAGGGCTAGTATAGTAACACTAGCTGAGCTAATGTACCATTAGTGTTTGTTTGCTTTGCTAAAAACTGGCTGCCTTTTTCTGTGTAAATTTTACTTACATATGATCTACTGTGGCATTCTGTGCCCTCAGTATGGTTTTTAAGTAATTCAGTACTGTCAGAATTCTGCATGGAGCGTGAGGGTGTGCTGAGGAATCAGAACAGTGCCATTCAGAGTCATGAAGTGTCTGTGTGCATCTATATATGTTGGCAACAGTGTGTGTGTGCGTCTTTAAAAAAAATATATATTTTTTTGGACGTCGCATGATGAAGCAGGTCCAGTATGCTAACGTCTTTATGTTATTTTTATTTTTTTTTTAACCTAACATTAGCTTTTTTTAATCCACCTTGGTTTCTTCTGCATTGTGCCTTTCTTTATTTCTGTCTTGTTACTAATTCATACTAAAGTACATATGTACAGTTTTGTAACTGCAATGTTATTGCAATTTTTTGCAGTAATTGGCCAAAACACATAGAACTATGTAAAGGTTTGGACACACCCTAAAATCAGTGTTTTTTTATTATTTAACAAAAAAATTCTGCTTTGTAGATTAATGCTAAATTCATCCAACTGTAAGGAAAACATATGGCATTATTTAGTATAAAAGGCCAGAATATGTTTTATATTTTAGATTCTTTAAATTAGCATCTCTTGTTTAGATGATAGCTTTTCACATTTTGGCTGGATTTTCTCACTCAGTTTTATGAGGTAGAGTCACCTGGAATTCAGGCTTTCAGTTAACAGCTGTGCTGAACTCGTCAAGAGTTAATTACTTAAAATTATTGCCTCTTAATGTGTTTGAGAGCATCAGTTGTAAAGTAGTGAAGAGGTAGAATTGGTATACAGTGAATAGCTCTATTTGAGTAATGTTCTAATCAATATTATGGCAAGAAATACTCAACTAAATAAATAAAAAAAATATTATAAGAAATGAGGTCCGTCAATCGTAAAAAAGTTTAAGTGCTTTTAAATTATCCTCAAGTGTAGTCACCAAAAAGATCTTCTAAAAATGTTATGATAAAACTGGCTTTCATCAGGACAGGCCCAGGAAAGGATGACCAAGAGTTCCCTCTGTTAAACAGAATAAATTAATCAGAGTCACCAGCCTCAGAAACCATTAGTTAACAGCTTAACCCCAGATAAGAGCACCTAAATGCTTCACAGAGTATTTTGGTTTGTTTAACACTTTTAAGTTACTACATGGTTCCTTATGTATTTTTATAAAAAATATATAATAAAAACACTGCATAAGAAGGTGTGTCCAAACTTTTGTATAGTACTGTCAGGATTAAACCCAGGCAGAGAGACGAGGAGGCGGACGTAATCAAAGGTAAGGTGAGAATTTATTAAACAAAGAGACAAGTAAACACGTAACAACAAAATAACTAAACAAACGAGGGAGGCTAGAGAACATAAAACTAAACAAACGCTGGAAAATAAACTAGGAATAAACAAGAGAGAGAGACTAATGATAAATAAACAAATAAACAAGTAAACAAGAAACAAAGAAAAACAAGAAACAGAGGCGAGCTAAAACTAACAAACAAACAAGAGATACTAAAGATAAACAAACGGGGAGACTATAAAACTAGGCAGGATAAACTAAAACAGGGCAAGGGAATAAACTAGGGAAAACACAGGGAACTAGAAAATAACAGAATAAACAGGAAGATAAATATATACTACAAACAAATAGGGAGGCTGACAAAAACAAACGAGGAAAACAATAAGGAACTAAACTAGATAGATAATAACTAACAAACAAAGCGGGAGTAGATAAACAAAGAAATAAACTAATAACTAAAGCTAGACAGGGTAAGGATAACTACAAGGATTTAACTAAGATAGACACGGAGAGAAACACTGAGAGAAACACTGAGAGAAACACTGAGAGAAACACTGAGAGAAACACTGAGAGAAACACTGAGAATACGGGAAGACAAACGACAGGAGACAGTGCAAAGACCGACAGAGGACAAGTAACAGAGGAAGTCTTTTTAACATAACAGGAAACACACTGGGAGTGGAAACACCTGGGGAAGGGGTGGAGCTACAAATGAGACATGAGGTAATGGAAAATCACAGGCAGAACACAGGGGCACGGGTCACGTGGGACAACACAGGCACGAGGACAGACAGGAAACAGGGCCAGGCGTGACAGAAACCTCCCCCTAAACGCGCAGCTCCCGAGGCGCGTAAAAACAAACCCCGGGGGCTGGCGGCAGGGAGAGGCCGGGGAAAACAGGAGACCGAACGGGAGACTGGACAGGGAACTGGACAGGAGATGGAGACAGGACAGGGGACAGAGACTGGACGGGGAACTGGACAGGGGACGGAGACTGGATGGGGAACTGGACAGGTGACTGAGACTGGACGGGGAACTGGACAGGTGACGGAGACTGGACGGGGAACTGGACAGGTGACGGAGACTGGACGGGGAACTGGACAGGTGACGGAGACTGGACATGAGACAGAGACTGGACGGGACCGGACATGGGAACAGGGACAAGAACATTGACGGGGACGGAAACAAACACAGTGACTGGGACAGGAACAGTAAAACCACAGGGGACAGGAACAGGCACGAACACAGATACAGGGACCAGGACAGGGAGAGACAGGGGAACCAAAAACACAGGTGGGTGCCCAGGACCGGCAAAAGTCTGTGGGGATAGCCTGGGCACATAACTGGGGGCAAAGTCAGGAGGCCTAGGAGCAGGCCTGGAAATACGGGGCCTGGGCCCAAACATAGTTCTGGGAGCTGCTGGTGCCGGAGCTGGAGCAGCTGGGACTGCTGGTGCCGGAGCTGGAGCAGCTGGGACTGCTGGTGCCGGAGCTGGAGCAGCTGGGACTGCTGGGGCCGGAGCTGGAGCAGCTGGGACTGCTGGGGCCGGAGCTGGAGCAGCTGGGACTGCTGGGGCCGGAGCTGGAGCAGCTGGGACTGCTGGGGCCGGAGCTGGAGCAGCTGGGACTGCTGGGGCCGGAGCTGGAGCAGCTGGGACTGCTGGAGCCGGAGCTGGAGCAGCTGGGACTGCTGGGGCCGGAGCTGGAGCAGCTGGGACTGCTGGGGCCGGAGCTGGAGCAGCTGGGACTGCTGGGGCCGGAGCTGGAGCAGCTGGGACTGCTGGTGCCGGAGCTGGAGCAGCTGGGACTGCTGGTGCTTGAGTTGGAGCAGCTGGGACTGCTGGTGCTTGAGTTGGAGCAGCTGGGACTGCTGGCGCTTGAGAGAGCGGCGTGGCCGCCGCAGAAATCTCGGAGAGCGGCGCCGCCGCCGCTGCAGTCTGTGAGCGCGGCGCGGCCGCCGCTGAAATCTCGGAGAGCGGCGCGGCCGCCGCTGAAGTCTCGAAGAGCGGCGCGGCCGCCGCTGAAATCTCGGAGAGCGGCGTGGCCGCCGCTAAAGTCTCGAAGAGCGGCGCGGCCGCCGCTGAAATCTCGGAGAGCGGCGCGGCCGCCGCTGAAATCTCGGAGAGCGGCGTGGCCGCCGCTAAAGTCTCGAAGAGCGGCGCGGCCGCCGCTGAAATCTCGGAGAGCGGCGTGGCCGCCGCTAAAGTCTCGAAGAGCGGCGCGGCCGCCGCTGAAGTCTCGAAGAGCGGCGCGGCCGCCGCTGAAATCTCGGAGAGCGGCGTGGCCGCCGCTAAAGTCTCGAAGAGCGGCGCGGCCGCCGCTGAAATCTCGGAGAGCGGCGCGGCCGCCGCTGAAATCTCGGAGGGCGGCGCTGCCGCCGCTGCAGTCTGGGAGCGCGGCGCGGCCGCCGCTGAAATCGCGGAGAGCGGCGCTGCCGCCGCTGCAGTCTGGGAGAGAGGCGTGGCCGCCGCTAAAGTCTCGGAGAGCGGCGCGGCCGCCGCTTGTATCAAGGGGTGCAGCGTTTCAGACGCGTGCTTCACGGGGCGTGGCAAGAAGAGATCTGACGCTGCAGCACTGGAGCCCGAAGCTGCGGTCGAAGTGAAAACCCGGACTGGAGTCCTACTCTCTCGTGCAGCGTCAGGTGTGAGTAGCGCGGGGAAAGTCTTTGACCGCGGCTGGCTCGCCGCGCAGGGGGTCTCGGAGCGCGACTCCACCGCCACCGCGGGAATCCCGGGCCGCGGCTCGGCTGCCACCGCGAAAAACACAGGGCGCGGATCGGCAGCCACCGCGGAAAGAGGTAGCGGCTGGCGGGCTGGTGCAGGAGGGCAGTCCTCAAGCTCCTCCTCACTGGATGCAGGTGTGAGGAGATCGGAGTAGTCCCAGGAATAGGACTCCTCACAGCCTGCATCCATGCCACCCCCGTCCTCGTCGGGGCGAGGATCGAGGCTGACCGCACACAGCCCTAGCGCCCCCCCAAGAAAATCCTCCCCGGAAACGGGCTTCTCCTCCGGCTGGCGGGACCCCTTAAAACGTCTACCCCGAGGCCTGCGGCGTCCTTGGGGCCTCGGGGATTCCAACGCCGGGGTCCCGAATGGAGCATGGCGGATCGCCATTCTGGAGCCAGTGCACGGGCTCCCCTTGTGAGTCTCGGTGGGCGCCACTGAAGCTGGGCTGACGGGCTCCAACCCGCGGAAAGGCGCTGGGAGCGGGTCATCTCCCCGGATTTGCTCGGCCAGGAGACGGAGAAACTCCAGGTCCGCCTTCCTTGCAGCGTGCCAGTCTGCTACATCCATTGCGGTCGGTCTTTTTGTCAGGATTAAACCCAGGCAGAGAGACGAGGAGGCGGACGTAATCAAAGGTAAGGTGAGAATTTATTAAACAAAGAGACAAGTAAACACGTAACAACAAAATAACTAAACAAACGAGGGAGGCTAGAGAACATAAAACTAAACAAACGCTGGAAAATAAACTAGGAATAAACAAGAGAGAGAGACTAATGATAAATAAACAAATAAACAAGTAAACGAGAAACAAAGAAAAACAAGAAACAGAGGCGAGCTAAAACTAACAAACAAACAAGAGATACTAAAGATAAACAAACGGGGAGACTATAAAACTAGGCAGGATAAACTAAAACAGGGCAAGGGAATAAACTAGGGAAAACACAGGGAACTAGAAAATAACAGAATAAACAGGAAGATAAATATATACTACAAACAAATAGGGAGGCTGACAAAAACAAACGAGGAAAACAATAAGGAACTAAACTAGATAGATAATAACTAACAAACAAAGCGGGAGTAGATAAACAAAGAAATAAACTAATAACTAAAGCTAGACAGGGTAAGGATAACTACAAGGATTTAACTAAGATAGACACGGAGAGAAACACTGAGAGAAACACTGAGAGAAACACTGAGAGAAACACTGAGAGAAACACTGAGAGAAACACTGAGAATACGGGAAGACAAACGACAGGAGACAGTGCAAAGACCGACAGAGGACAAGTAACAGAGGAAGTCTTTTTAACATAACAGGAAACACACTGGGAGTGGAAACACCTGGGGAAGGGGTGGAGCTACAAATGAGACATGAGGTAATGGAAAATCACAGGCAGAACACAGGGGCACGGGTCACGTGGGACAACACAGGCACGAGGACAGACAGGAAACAGGGCCAGGCGTGACAAGTACTGCATATTGATAAAAAATGTAGTTTGATTTAAGGGCGATTGGGACACAAGGTCAAAGGGACAGTTAAGCTATACCAAAAATAAAATGTATTTGTTGATGACTAGTTGTAAAATCACAAAATTAAAATGATAATTCTTAATTTTACAGAAACGGGTCATTTGTTTGTTTGTTTTTATTTTTTTTCCCATTAATGGCAAGCAAAATCTGTCCCAATCACCCTAAATTCACCCTATTTTTTTATTTGCGCGTAAACAGTCGTTTATAATCACCGCTCTCCAGGAAAAGATCACATAATAAAATTATATTATAATTTCATATCTCTCTACTCATAAACCCAGCCGAGACCAGCTGACTCCATTCTGCTCAGGCTCTGAATACACTCTTTATCATCGCTGTTAATAATAACACTGTTCAGGCCAGTAACTAACAAGTGATACAAGTGCCAAGAGGACATGGACGCTTCATTCACATTCTCACACTCTACAAGATCCTCACCTCATTACTGTCATTGCCACCCTCGTTGCCACCCCCACCAGTCTACATTCTTTCTTTCATTCAGCTTTCTCTTTCTCTCTCTCTCTCTCTCTCTCTCTCTCCCCGAGCTGTCTCGCCCGTCGTCTGTGCTGAGAATTAGCCCTGCACTTTCAATTCATCACCTGAAGCCTGCCAGCAGGCCACAGTCGTTTTGACCGCGGCTGTGTGGCGCTGATGCGAGAGGGGTGAGGGGGAGTGGGGTGGGAGCGTGATGGAGGGGAGGGGTAAATGAGGCTTGCTACAGCTGCTCAGGTGCCAAGTTTGTGGGCGGACTTGGCGGATGAATCCCATTCTAATGGGAGCCTCTTTGGATTCGAGCACAGTCTTGACTGACAGACTCCGCCACCATCTGTGATTTTTTTTTTTTTTTCGTAATTAATTGTTTTTCAATCATCAGCTTCCTCCTCCAAAGTGGAATCCCAGTGTTTGAGTTTAATTCTTACTCAGAATGAGCATTTAGCGCCAGTTCTGGGCTTCTACCCCAGGAGTGCCAAACAGATGGCCTGGTTAAGCTTGCATAGAGGTCTTATGTGTTCATTTTCCCTCATGGGGGGCAGAGAGGGAGGGGGCAATAACAACAGAGGTAGTGTATTGCTACACAGAGGTAAAAAGCTTTAGCCTTTAGAGTAGGGGTGTGGCATATTGTATCACTCACAATAAAATCAATATTTTTTTTATTTTCAAAATGGTAGAAGTAAAAAAGAAATTGTATTCTGCCGTGTCCTGAAAGCAGCTTGTTTTGCTATTTACTTAAAATCTTAATGGAATTTTTATTTTACCAGGGAAGCCCAAGCCCAGTAGCACAATGCTTATTGGCTATTAATGCCAGTTCTGCATAAAGGGGTTTGACTGAAAGCTAACCCAGGCATCTGGCTGCAATCTCCTCAACCTTTTTTGTTTTGTTCTGTTTTACATTGACATTTGAAACGACGTCTCTAAGCATATTTGCTTCAACCACAGTTATCTCCAACACTAGCAGATCAAATCAAATCAAATCAAATTTATTTGTATAGCGCTTTTTACAACAGGTGTTGGCACAAAGCAGCTTTACATAAACATGATTACAGGACAAAGAATCAGGCAAAACATAGTTTCTCCAAACCATCACTTATTGTGGAAACTTCACACTAGACCTCGAGCAGTTTGGACTGTGTGTCTCTCCACTCTTCCTCCAGACTCTGCTTCCTTAATTTCCAAAGGAAATTTAAATTTTACTGATGATCAGTGATGGCTTGGAGAGACATGTCATCTGCTGGTGTTGATCCACTGTGTTTTATTATTAAGTCTAAAGTCAGTGCAGTGTTTTCCCGGAAAATCTTACAGCTCTTTGTGCTTCCCACTGCTGACAACTTTTATGGGGATGCAGATTTCATTTTCCAGCAGGACTTGGCACACTGCACACACTGCCAAAAGTACCAAATATTCTAATTTTTGAAGATTTTTGGGTTTTCATTGGCTGTAAGGCATAATAATGAACAATAAAAGAAAAAAAAAACACTTAAAATAGATCACTCTGTGTTTAATACATCTATATAATATATGTGTTTCACATTTTGAACTGAATTACTGAATTCAATATAATTCAATAATATTTCATTTTTATTTTAAGCTTAAACTGAGCTTTTTGGTAACTGTGAAAATGGTGACAGAAAATACATGCAGGTTGTTTCTGATTGAATCTCATTTAGCGTATTACTCCCTAAACAGTGATTTCTATTTAATGCATATAACTACAACATCTACAAATGAAAAGCTCTAGATTTCATATTTTGATATTTAAACACTTTGCACAAATATAATATATAATGCTCTCTTTGTATTTTAATTAGTATAGTATAGTACTTAGGAAGTAGTGTGTAATGTTGTGCTGTGTACTTTTACTCCATGAAGAGTTAAAATGCTCATGCAGCTGTTTTTTTCTCTGTGTGAATACACATATTTTTGAGGAAGAGCTGTTTAAAAAAAGCAAATATCCAGATGTGTGGACGAGGCCTAATCTGAATTCCAAAGTTAACAATAAACTCACTCTCCATCAGTCACCCAAATCATATTAGGAATTGACATCAGTGAACATGAAAAATAAGAAATATCAGAAACTCAGTGCAGTACACATGCCACATGACCGTTCTCATCAGCCCTTACCCGATTTCATCTCAATGAAAATTTTCCCAACTCACTGAATCTGCATTAAGCATTAAAGATTAAGCAGAGACTGGCCTACCTTTCCCTCTCTGGCAAAGCTTTGCTTCAGAAACCTGAGCTTTTTGAAATGAGGGTCCAATTGCCATTACTATGTAAATTCAATGCAGGGCTGCAGGCAAAAAGCCAACAATTGATCTGGAAATTGACATGCTGTCACAGCGAGTGCCCTTCACTCCTTCTAAGATAAACAAACTTGAGCTAGAAAAGAAAAGAAAACGATTACAAATTTTTTAACCCTGATGAACTTGCCAGGTGGCAGTGCTTTCGGCTGTGAATTTATGTGGCTGGTGAAATGTCGTAGATGTAATAAAAGCATGACGGGAGGTAACATGAAAGTACCATCACACTGTACTCAGCACACACACGAGAAGATCAATGTGTATTGAATAAAAAAAGTGCTTCACTAAGCAGCTAAAATGATAAACAAGTTTTCACAAAGGTTTTTTTTTTTCTTTGATAAATTAAATCATAATTTAAAAATAGCTTTTTCATATTTACTCAGATTATATTTGTCTGATATTAAAGTTTGTTTGATAATCTAAAAAATGTAAGTATGACGAAAGACATCTGTTAGAGGACATATACACCAATATACAGCTCTGGAAAAAATCAAGAGACCACTTCAGTTTCTGAATCAGTTTCTCTGATTTTGTGATTTATAGGTATAGGTTTGAGTAAAATGAACATTGTAGTTTTATTCTATAAACTACTGACAACATTTCTCCCAAATTACAAATAAAATATTGTCATTTAGAGCGTTTATGTGCAGAAAATGAGAAATGGCTAAAATAACAAAAAATACGAAGAGCTTTTAGACAGAGAGTTCACAGTTTAGAAATCAATATTTGGTGAAAAAACCTTGGTTTTTAGTCAAGGTTTCATGCATCTTGGCATTTTCTCCTCCACCAGTCTTACACACTGCTTTTGGATAGCTTTATGCCATGCCTGGTGCTAAAATTCAAGCAGTGAGGTGTTTAAAAACTCCAAAAGCACGATAATAAAGTATGCAGAGATACAGATACAGGACTACAGTCTGTAATAATAGAACTACAAAGTTCTCCTACAGTATATGCTCAATGAAGCTAAAATGGCAATAAGTGAATAAATTAGGAGGGGGTCATAATGTTATGATATGTTACTTAATTGAAATACTGTTAAATTGTCTTTGCACAGTTAAAATTTGGGAAAAATGTTTCTACATAAATATTTGCACAGCTATTCATTCCACAGAGTTCTTGGCTTCAGTTGAAATATTTCAATGGTTTTTCAACATGAAAATGAAATCATGTATTCTTGCTAAGAGGCACATTTCTAAGTGCCAATTAAAAGCCTAGTAATAGCTTGTGCAGTATGTTAAACTGACACGACGCCTCTTAGCACGATAATTAACAGAAACCTCCAGAACCAGTTCTGAGTGGTTAAGGATTTGACTCAAAACCCACAATGTATATTCCATACAATCTAACATTTTCGAAAGTCTCGAGGTGGTTCTGCATATCTTAGTGTCAATCACAGCCGCTTTAGTTCTCTAACTTGCCTAGAATGTCAGAATGATTGATTGCAATGGCAAGATAGTGAAAAAGGCCGTTGGTAGCAAAGAAAAATGACTGAAAATAAAGCCAAGATACAGAAAATAAACAGAATTGTAGCCATTCTTGTGGAAAAAAAAGATTGAGCGTCTGTCTGTTTCTTTTTTTGTTTGACACTTCACTATCATTCCTTCTACCATGTCACTTCCTACACTTTACAATGTGCCCACATGACAAAATCCTGTGAAAAGTTTTTCTTCTTTTTACTGTCATTGTTATAAGAAGTAGTAGCAATAACAGTTGTTAAATGCATATGAATGCATACAATCCATGTTCACCAGTGGTGTGCAGTGAATATAGTGGGTAGCCCTTCTGCAACCACCCCCCCCCACCCCTCCGCCGGCAGACCGACACATAGATAAATATTACAAAAACTACATATTCTCTTTCAGCCCACAAATACAGCTACAAACTACAAAAGTATTCAATAGACCCAACAACAAGGGTGTAGGAGCGGGCTTGATATTGGGGGGGACACATTTGCCAATATGAACCCAAGCCCACCCAATAGTTTCCTAGAACAACATTTGTGGAAATTACTTTTAATTAAAAGTAAATTATTATTATTATAAGGTGATTTTACAACCTAAACAGGTTACTCCACATTACAGCTACTGTTGTTAGAAAAATTATGCAAGCAATGTCTGAATTATGTACATATGACAAAAATTTTCAGTTATCACCTAATATTTAAAATAATATAACAGATTATTATTATTATTATTATTATTATTATTATTATGTATTGGCATGTCAATTCTGTTGTATATTTACATTTTCTCCTGCACTTTTATTTTTTTCTACTGAGAGTTCTTCTTAAGATGGTGTCCTTTTATGTAAAAGAATGTAACTTTACGCTTCATAGAGACTTTTATAAACGTCAGGATATGTGGCCTTACTGTGAAATACAAATGAACAGAAGTCACGTTACAGCAGTGTTTCTCAACCCAGTTCTTATATATTCTACTGCATATTAAAACTGTTCTGCATATTCTAGAGCTTCCTCTGGTGGATATACATGATTAATTTAGGCTCCATAGGGGGCTAAAGGATTTTAACAGGTAAACTCAGTAAATGACTGTTTATTAGCTGATCAAGTGGAAAACACTAGTTTAGGGCAGTGATCGGGGTTAAGTAACTGCTTTAAACTACCAACTTAAAGTACTGTACGAAATTCTGGCGATCATCTACATCCAGCTTCTAGATAACTAGTTAGTTAAATCAATTTTCGTTCATTATAGCTCACAGTAAGTCCTGTAATCCTAAATGAATAAACAGTTTGAAAATTAAAGTGATTAGCTGATCAGGTACAGGGAAACATCACATATATATTTTATTTTTTTCCTTTAACCCTGACTCCCAATCTAGCTAATTCCAAAGATAAGCTTACACACTAACACAGCTGCAGTTTATTAATCACAGTGGGTTTAAACTGTGTGCTGATTCAGAGACGTGTATTTTTAACCAGCTATCAGAAACATATCATCACAGTTGAAGTGGTTAGCCTATCGTTACCTTTATTTTAGTAAAATCTCCGTATATTCATCTCTGTTTTAAAATCAGCTGAAGCTGCTGCGTCCCGATCCCGCTGCTAAATCTCACAGCGAGGGGGCGGGGCTTCCCCAACAGCAAACTGCCTCTGCTCCGCGCGCCGCAAAACCAGCAAGCTGATTGGCTGTTTCTACTGAGAGGCGTGACTTAATACCTGAACCGGCTCCGTGATTGGTCCGGTCTGTCTCCTCATTAATAGTACAGCTGACCTGAGCGAACTGATATCATTTTTGGGGGGGACAAATCCACCTGTTTCTAATATTGGGTGGGACATGTCCCACCCATCCCCCCCGGTTCCTACGCCTATGCCCAACAATAAATGCTTAATTCACCTACAAGTACAACCGCTCAACAAAGATCACTCATTTGTATGTCTACAGTTCGCCAGAGCAGCCAAAACATTAAGTACACACAAAAACTCACCAGTCAGGCGGCCTGTTATTGTGAATTAGTTTCACCTTAAAGGACAGCCTTTAAAAAGGCTTTTTTATATAATATGACACAATATCTGTCTCATTTGCAGCTGCAATTCCATGATAGTTAGCTAACTATTGAATTAATCCAGCATGAGCTCCGTTTATGACTAACCAGCGCGTAACACCTTCTACACAGCGCTGAGAAGGTGATAGACAGCCATGGCCCCGCCCCCGGAGTGAAAATCATGGATCTGATTGGTTAGACTTGCTTTGACTTTGCTAATTGACTCATTACTACACCCTTCTCAAAATCAGGAGAAGTGGCACACAGTCATGTGGGGGCAGAAGCCATATTAAAAAGCTTTAATTGGTTAAAACCGCTGTCAGTCAGATAAGAGTCCTGTAGCAACAAAAAAAAAAAAACACAGACTAATGCTTTAAATTAGTTGCTGTTTTTTTTATTTTATTTTAGTTAATTTATCAAATAATTCTTACACTTACAATAGCTATGATAAGTATTTCCTGATTAAAATTTATGTAATTATTTACATGCACTTATTGTCACCCCTTCCCTTCTCACTGCACAACACTGATGTTCACAGAGGACAAAATCTGTGTGCGGGTCCATACTGTAGGTTTCAGTAATAATGATAGTGATAGGGGTAGTGGTAGTAGTGGTTGCAGTATTAAGAGTAATAGTAGTGCATAAAATGGTAATAGGAGTAATACTAGCAGTAATAATCATAAATAGTAAGTGGCAAAAACTTGGTAATACAATATGCATCACAATATTGCAATTGTTCAAATCAAAAAGGGAAGCTTAAAAGCTCATTAAATGTTAAAACATATTAACACTTTTTTCAGTTAATATTGTCATGAACTCCCTTCCAGAACTTACTCTTTTTACAGAGCCTTCTGATTTATTATAATTTGTTTATTGATGTAAACATACCGTTGCTACTGTTGAGTTCCTTTTCTCTCCCTTTATTGTCTATATTACAGTGGTAGGCACCCCTGATAATTTCAATAGTTTCAATAATTTCTACACATTTCAACAACATAAATAAGATCCTATTTTGCTGATCTTACATTTAAATATCCATTATTGAAAGCTTTAAACGGAGTAACAACACTGTTCAGTCTAGTGGGTGTGGTTTCAACATAGCTCAATTAACCACAGTCTGACACCAGTCTTTACATGTAAGCTAACAATAATAATAAAAAAACTGTTTTTGAATTTCAGTAAAGTATTGCAAAACTAAATATTGTGATACTTTGCTGTATTACTATTTTCTTACACCCCTAGTAATAGTAAGAGTACTGTCTCAGAATTAGAGTAACAACAGTTAGCAGTAATAACAGTAGTAATAGTGATTGTACTAGTAAAATCAGTAGTAAAGTTAGCCGTAATAACATCAGTAATAGTGATAATAGTAGTAACAGCAGCAATAATAGTTAGCAGTAATATCACTAATAGAGACAGTTGTAGTAATATCAGTAGTGGAGTTAGCAGTAATAACAGCAGTAATAGTGATAGTAGCAGAAATATCAGTAGTAAAGTTAGCATCTAATAACAGTGGTAATAGTGATAGTAGAAGTAATATCAGTAGTAACAGTAGTAGTAGTAGTATCAGTAGTAACAGTGATAGTAGTAGTAATATCAGTAGTAACAGCTAGCAGTAATATCACTGATAGTGACAGTTGTAGTAATATCAGTGGTAAAAGTTAGCATTTAATTACAGTAGTAATAGTGATAATAGTAGTAATATCAGTAGTAAAGATAGCAGTAATAACAGCAGTAATAGTGATAGTAGTAATATCAGTAGTAACAGTGATAGTAGTAGTAATATCAGTAGTAATAGTTAGCAGTAATATCACTGATAGTGACAGTTGTAGTAATATCAGTAGTAAAGTTAGCATTTAATAACAGTAGTAATAGTGATAGTAATAATATCAGTAATAAAATTAGCATTTAAAAACAGTGGTAATAGTGATAGTAGATGCAATTTCAGTAGTAAAGTTAGAATTTAATAACAGCAGTAATAGTGATAGTAGCAGAAATATCAGTAGTAAAGTCAGCATTTAATAACAGTAGTAACAGTGAAAGTAGAAGTAATATCAGTAGTAACAGTAGTAGTAGTAGTATCAGTAGTAACAGTGATAGTAGTAGTAATATCAGTAGTAACAGCTAGCAGTAATATCACTAATAGTGACAGTTGTAGTAATATCAGTGGTAAAAGTTAGCATTTAATTACAGTAGTAATAGTGATAATAGTAGTAACATCAGTTATAACAGTTAGCAGTAATAACATCAGTAATAGTGATAATAGTAGTAATATCAGTAGTAAAGATAGCAGTAATAACAGCAGTAATAGTGATAGTAGTAATATCAGTAGTAACAGTTAGCAGTGATATCACTAATAGTGACAGTTGTAGTAATATCAGTAGTAACAGTGATAGTAATATCAGTAGTAACAGTTAGCAGTAATATCACTAATAGTGACAGTTGTAGTAATATCAGTAGTAACAGTTAGCAGTAATAAGATCAGTAATAGTGATAGTAGTGGTTAATACAGCAGTGAAAGTAATAATATACCTAATAGTAGTCATTTCGTTAAGCTCTTTTATTTTAAGAAAGGCTGTGACACGTTGATGTAATCAGTGGGAAAGTGGGGCTGATGAGCTGAAATCCTTCAGTTCTGGTTTGACCCTTTCTGTGACGCTCCCACAGAGAAATCCAGCTTTATCTAACCTTGACCCGAAGACCAACACATTAACGTCTTCATTCTAATTCTGAGACAGAGTTCCTCAAAACTTCCATTGTAATGGCTTAAGCACATAGTCAGCCCTCAGCACCCAACCTAAATCTGCTTTATTACAAGTGAGTTGCATCAGACCGCTATTTTAGATTGAGGTGTAGGATCACTTTCACTCTCCCTCTATTACTCTCTCTCTCTCTCTCTCTCTCTCTCTCTCTCTCTTTTTTTTTGAATATATAAGAGATAGCTCTAAAAAAGTGCCGGTTCCATTTGTCACTCTTACTTGTGACAAATGATGCCTCTGGTTTCTTGGCAGAAACTCCTTGTAGAAGTGGAAGAAGAGCTTTGAGGAGCAGTGAAGTTAGACACAGGATTGTGGTATATGCCTTAAAGCCACTCTTCCTCTCTTCTTAGCACAGTTTTGCAATAACGAATATTATTACAACTGTTCAAATGTTTAACTGTGTCACGCCTAATACAGACTGGTTAGTCCAAATGACTACAACGCCCAGCATGCATCTGTCTCTATCACGTGTTCGGATTCAACCAAAACAGCTCGCTTTCTCGCATTAATCATCAAGAATTTTAGAACTGTTTTCAGCTGTTAGAATTATCTTTGTGGGTAAAATTCTTGTCTGTTTTGCATGATTTTTTTAAAAGTATTGCCACTGTTATCCAGCGTCAAACTGAGCATTCTATTCCTGTTTGTTTTTTTTTCCTTGTTTGACTTATCCATAATGGATACAGTAAATGCACATAATGCAAGATTTTCTGTCATCTGTAAACTTAACACACAGCTATTGATGTCTAAATACCTGGAAACACAAGTATATATTCAACATGGCACCTCATGGCAAAGGACTCTCCGAGGATGTGAAACATAGAACATTATATTAAGACCTGTGGGAGCATTCCAGTTCCAATTTTCTATTTGGAACTAAAATATCACATCAGTTCGAGTTTAAATGGAACACAGCGTTATTTAAACTTTTTCATATATTTTTTTCTCCTTCTTCGAAAGAAAATGTTGTAGTGTGAGCTTATTATTGATGATTAAAGGCATGAGTTGCTGACATTTAAGCAAGGGTTATGTGAAGTCAGCCTATTAAAGACATTCACACACACACACACACACACACACTTAGCAAGAGCGATAACTTCATTCTCTTGGAAATTATTCCTAGTGCACAGAAAGCATTTGGTCAGGAAAGATTTAGTACACTTAAAGGAAGGAAGCCACTAATTATGGAAAGATACATTTTAAAGGTCAAAGATATGTGCTGAAAGTCAAAGACCTGTGATAATTACTGGCAAGAAGTATCAGTGCGACAAGTACAAGTCACGAACAGACTTGGATTTTTTTGTAAAAAAGGGTAGTTTGAGAAGGAGAATAAATTTGACGGTCACGCTTCTTGGTGACTCATTGGATTTGGCCACTCGTTTATATAAAACATCATCCTCCAGTGTTCTGGCAGTTTAATGTCAAGTCATATCCTCATCTTCAAGACATACATGGACTAAAGCATTATTATAAATCTATAGGTGTTAATGTGTAGTCGGTCCCCCTTTTCAGAAGCTTAGTATTTCCATTATACAATACATACATATCTGACTAAGGGTGCTTTCACACCTGCCTCGTTTGGTCCGGACTTTCAGACTTTTCAGTTTGGTCCGAACCAAAGGACCAGATTTTGGTCCGAGCAAGAGAGGTGGTCTCGTTCCGGATCTTCTGAACCATGGTCCGGTTTGCCTGCAGTGTGAAAGCGATTTTCTGGATGGTTCGAACTTTCAGACCAATTACAGGAAGCTGAGCAGGCGTTCTTCAACAACGGCAGCCGAAGAAGAAAAATAACCGTTACAGTTGCTTCAGGACAAGCATGTTCATTCGGCAAATTTGAACTAACCTAGAGAATTTGAACCAACCTAGAGAACTACTACTACTATGGAGATGAAATGAATCTGTTAATTTATTGTATCCTTATCCTGGAAAGGTTTCCCGCCGAATGAACCACCCGCTGAATTGTCAACACGCCAACGTCAGACGCATGTCCTTCTAAAACCAATCAGGGTGAAGTTAAGGAAAACGCATCGATACGTAAGTGATGATGAAAGGATGTAGGAGTATCAGACAAAGGTCTTTGGTGCGCTCCTTAAACTGCAGAGTGAAAACAAAAATAAGCGGACCAAATATATACAATGTAGCAAACACATGAACCTTGGTTCGGAACCACGGTCCGGACTTTCAGGTGTGAAAAAAAAACAAAAATGCACCCCAGGAAATTTGTAACAATTGCACGAATATATTACATGTTTAAGGCGCTGTTAGTGTGACTGTGAGTATAGTGGTGACATTTAAGGTAGAACTAGAGTGATTGTGTAAATCTAGCGATAGCATTTCATGGTATTTTCGTGATAACAATACTCTTGCCAGTATGACAAAACACTGAAATATTTCACAAATACACTACTGCAACAAAATGAACATTTAATTGTATTATTGCATTTGGTATGATATTGCACATCCCTAACTGAGATATTAAATTAAAATTGCAAGATTTTTATCAGATTTGTAACAGAAGTCAGTGACCCAGAATGTCATGATACTAATGATGCACTCCAAATATCGCCATATATTCAGAATTAAAGTAAAATAAATGATACTGAACAGATATAATCTGTCTCTATTAGCTATATACAATGGGAAATAAGAACAGTGAGAATTTTTCTTTTGGTGAAAAAACAGCAAAAAAGTGGTACCCTGATGTGATAATTAGGGGTGGGTGATATGGCACCATATTTCAGGGTATAATATCGTTCACGATATTGTACGAAACGATATGGCACACTCCTATTTAACAACATGGCATAAATAATAAATTTCTAACCAACTAATTGGAAAAAATATAATGTACAAATTAGTCGACTACCAAAATAATAATTACTTTCTGCCCTCTATCTCACTAATGTAACATATGATCAAAGATAGGTTCTATATCAGCTCATCCCAGACCTTAAAACTGCATTATCGCTCCCCTCGCCTTTGATGTTTTGCACTAATGTGGCGTTAATGGTGAGGACATTAGTATACATGAGACAGAATCCGAAGCAGAGACGCAGGTCCAGCCTGAGTGAGGAAGAAATAAATAAATAAATAACAGAGTTTGCTGGTGCGATGCTAAACTGATCTGACAGCTGTGATGACAGAGGAAGTGAGAGGAGCTAATCAAATAATGGTGACCATTCTCACCTTGGGCTCCTGCCTGCAAAATGGCATGTCAGCCATGTCCTTGGCACATCTCTTTTACATGACAAAACGAGCAAAAGAAGCTAAATGATGAGAAGAATGATTTCTCGACTCCGTTAATTAGGCAGAGCTATACTATGGTAATCCCCTGTCGCACTAGGCGTGAATATGGGGATTCATTTCATCAAAGTATGCATCAGTGCCTTCTCTGACAGCGGAGAGGCTGTGCACGGTCTGTCTACGTGATATTTTATAAATCTGCTAATATTGCATTAACCTCTGTCCTACACTTAAAGCCCAGAGCTCTACCTGGGGCAGCAATCATCATTTTTAGCATATTAACCTGTTAGCTCTCGGCTCTCGTCCTAAACTGTTCTTGATATATATTTTTTTTAGGTTGCTAAAAGGCCTGTAACGATTATAACGAGGGGTGAAACAATAAATTGATATTGTGTCATTTCACAATAATTTGTCTTGCAATACTTTATCAGTTTTCAAAAACACAGTATAGTTTTTAAATTATTAAACTTTAATACTAGACAAATATAACATGAGTAAATATAAAAAGCACTTTTTAAGTGATGATTTTATTTATTAAGGGAACAAAAAAAAAATCCAAACCAATCTAGCCCTGTGTGGAAAAAGTGGAGTTCAAGTTCAAAAACAGATGAGAAAACAAAGTCTTTGACATCTGTCAGTTTAGAGAAGCTTACAAAGTAATCCAGAGAACCACAGTGTGATCTATTAATCACAAATGGAGAAAACATGGAACACTGATGAACCTTCCCAGGAGTGGTCGGCCAACATTATTCCAAAATTATTCCAAAAGGGCATGGACAACTCATCCAGGAGGTCAAAAGAGCAAAAGAACCCAGAGCAACATTTAAAGAACTGCAGGTCTCAGTTAAGGTCAGTGTTAATGATTCAAAAATAATGAGACTAGTTGAAAGTTGTCTCTGTGGGACCAAAAAAAACACAACGGCCTATCTCACATTTGCCAAAAAAAAAAAAACATCTTAAAAATCCTGTGACTTTGTGTAAATATTCTTTGGACTGACATGACCAGGTGTGAGTTTTACATCTGGAAGTTTTACATCTGGCATAAAACTAACACATAGTTACAGAAAAAGAATATCATCCTGAACTTAAAACATGGTGGTGGTAGATGTTCTAGGCCTGTTTTGCTGCTTTAGGGTCTGGACAACTTGCTTTAATAGATGGAAGCAGGAATTCGGCTGTTTACCAGACAATCCTGAAGGAGAATATCTAGCCACCGGTTCGTGATCTCAAGCTCAGGCATGCTTGGGTTCTGCAGCAGGACAATGATCCAAAGCACACAAACAAGTCCACCTCTGAATGACTAAATGGAGATTGGAGTTGTCTAGTCAAAGTCTGATTTGAGATGCTGTGGATAATCTTCAACAAGCTAAAAACCCTTCAATGTGGCTGAAATAAATCAGTTCTGTAAAGAAGAGTGGAACTAAATTCCTCCACAGAGATGTGAAAGACATGTTGCTAGTTATTGGTAAAGCTTGATTGCCATTGTTGCCTCCAAGGGTGACACAATCGAATTATTATATTTAGGGGAAAAAAATATTGAATAAATAAAAAGATATACCTTTATAAAGGTGTTATAAAACTTTATGCTTATTTTATTGCAGTACTATACTCTTGAATTAGATTTGTCATATCAGAGGAATATTGTTACAGTAAAAAAATACTGTAAAATAGTGTGATATGATTTCAGACACTTATTGCCCACCCATATTCTCAATGTATTTATTTATTTATTTTTTTAATAAAGGAGTATAATTGCTGTTTATGATGTTATCATTATATGTATATATATATTTTTGTTTTTTTGCCATTATTTTCTGGAGAATATATATTTTCCAATGATAAAAACTTAGCGTGACAGACATAGTGGCCAGACAGTTGATTTCCAGAATTACTAATCCAGGTCAGAGCCTGTCAGCACCGCTCAGCTTTGACGTTTGTCTCCCTGGCTCTCTGGAAGCCCCTAAATGGGTAAAGTTAAAGTCCCTCAGTGATCCTGCTTCTTTAATTCATTAAAGTTCAACCGGGGCCTCCAGGGAAATCAGCAGTGCTGGAGTCCACAGAGTCCACTTAATGCCCATAGATGAGTAATGCAATCCCAGTAGCTTTAGGAGTAATAAGGAGAAGCAAAATGGTTAGCTCATTCAAAAGATGCACAGAAGAGGGCTATAGATAGTGAGAAAAAAAATCAGTGGAATTTGATTATTCCTTCCTCTTAGTTCATCTTCCAGAGCGCCGAGGCTGATCCCTTAATGGTATCGCTTGTGTGTTTTGGGGGGGAACCCTAGCAAATTCACCAGGGACTGAAGGTCCACCACAGTTTCACAGTAAAATTGATGGAATAGTCTAATGCTCTTGTTTACATGTGCTGATTGTGAATCATTTTGAAAGAGGAAAATAAGAAAAAAGCTAATTTTGTGGCAGCAACTTATTAGATCTATTGGATTTTTGATGTTTGCTGATGACCACAAATTAATAGTTTCTGAAAGTGATCAATTCTGAGATTACTTTTTAAGTAAAGGATAATATTTCTAGAATTATTATAGAAACATTTGGATGCATAAGTGGTTGTCTATTATATATATATATATATATATATATATATATATATATATATATATATATATATATATATGTGTATATATATATTTATATATATATACATATATATATATATATATATATATATATATATATATATATATATATATATATATATATATATATATATATGCTGTGGAGCCGCTGAGTAGGGGGGGGACATAAAATTGTAAAATCGTGTAAGTGTGATTAATTGCACTTTTTGGAAAACTGAGTTAAATTTCACTAATAATCACAACCAGACCTGTAGAATCAAGATATCACTTTAATAGAACATATCTGATGAAGCAGATAAAAGATCTCAATAACAATGCATTATGCCGCAATCTGAAGACGTTCAAACAGATGAGAAAACAAAATAATTGACATCTATCAGTCTGAAAAAGATTACAAAGTTGTTTCTAAGTCTTTGGGATTCCAGTGAAGAACCACAGTGAGAGCTATTATTCACTAATGGAGAAAACATCTAACACTGGTGAACCTTTGCAAGAGTGACCGGCCTTCCAAAATTACTCCAAAAGGCACGAACAACTCATCCAGGAGGTCACAAAAGAACACAGAACAACATAAAATCATGTCATGCTTGGCGGTCACCCTTTTCTATTTGCTGGGATTTATTTGGGGATTTTATGTTAGGCTGTAAGAGATTATGTATTGTGAGTGTGTGGTTGACTTTGGTTTGGTTGTGGTAGTTCCAATAATGTGTTGGGGGGGAAGGTACATGTGAGTTTTGCTGGTCACTGTAAAAAGTATCTATGAGGAATTTTAAGGGGGGTTTCAGTTTGAACTATGAAAACTATGGAAGAATCTTTGATTAGTTGTTGCTTTGAGGAACCTTTAAGAGGAAGTTTTTTTTTTTAGTTGAGTATTTCAGACTATATACGCCTATTTAAAATGTCATCATCACACCGAATCTTCATGATCACATCTCTGTATATCTCTTTTTTAATGCACAGTCTGTTTCTTTACATGAACATGCCACGTAGATCAGTACCAACGATTCTGAAATAATAAAAGCAGATGCAGAAGTATATGTGCACCATGGGTCTTCACAGTATGCCAGCCACATTCTTTAATGTTTTTTTTTTTTTTTTCCCAGCATGCAATAGCACATAGTTTCACAGACAGCTCTTCAAGTGCCTCTCCATTTTGTTCGGTACAAAGATCTTCAACATGCCGTGAATGTCTAAAGTTCAGCACATTTCTCTTTTTGTGCTTGTTGTCTTGCTCTACTTGAAGTGAAAGGAGCAGAAAGCAGATTCTGTTTTGAGCGAGAGAGAGGAGCGGCTTCTGAAAGGATCATGTTTTGTTCTTGTTTAAACCCAAAGGTGTGGATAAGTTCTGAGCATGTCTGTCTCTTCATACACTGATAGGACTTCTAAAATGTCTCCTTCTCTATAGATATATTTTTTCCCTGTCTAAAACTGTCCTGTAATAGCAAGGGCCCTATTGTACACCATGGGCAAGTTGTGTTGTGATGCTCGTTGCTATCTTACACCCTGTCAACAATATATTTTTATGCCTTACACTCACTCTGTTAAAATAACGTCAGAGTATAGGAATATATCTATGTCGCTAGCCTCGGTGGTCTGGAAGTGAGGTGTGGTCATGTAAATATCTGGTGTGTTTCTATCTTGGCAGCGAGAAATACGGGTGCGCCACTAACTGATTAAAACCCTGACAACAGTCAACAGTCCAATCACATCCCTCAGTGTGTGTGCACCCCCCTACTTTACACAGTAAACACACTGCAGCGTGCAAATTCCCTCTGTTTGGTTTGGTTTCACACAGGCACACACCTAAACGCACCAATAATCCAGGTGAGCACATTGTTTCCTCTGATTGCTCTTATTGGTGCGGGAGTAAGAAAGTAAATACAGCGAGATGAGTCTGTATATCTGTGCAGTTTAAAGCTGCTTTAACACTAAACACTGAAATGCTGCACTTTCAAACACAGTGTTCTCAATAGGACTTGCAGTGCAGACAAACATGTAATAAACAGAGTCACATTGCTGTAAGCAGTGAACGCAGCACATACTGTGCATATGACAGCATGAAGCAGACACAGCGTTTGTTCATAGCAAATTTGTATTTACAGAAGTTGTGAAAAGTGATTTATTCTCTCCACCTGTAGAGCACAAGAGCAAAATTGTAAAAAGTCAATTGTAAAAAGTAATTGATACTTTTTGCGTTATACTATTATATCAAGACATTTATTTATTCATTAAACAACAGCTGGAACAACTGTTCATGGATTGTGATACATGATGTGCTTTTTATGCACGCATGAAGCAGTAACGAAACATGTCCTTCTCTTTTTTATCTTTTTTTCTTTCTCATCCTCTTTTAATTCCTCCTTTATCCCATCACACACTTCTTTTTAAAAGCTAAATGTATTAAATGATGGGTTATCTGCTTTATTCTTTATGCAGCACCAGGTTTTAAGTGAAGGATTTGTTCAGGGCTAGACAGCACCTCTTTGACACTTTTATCACTAACGTCCTTGATTTATGACTTTTTTATGATTTTTTAATAATTATCTCACACTTTAGACAGTCATAAAGCCACCTCTAGACTTTCTGTTATTCTATTCCAGCTCAGCATTAATTAATCTTACTCTCTGGATTTCAGTCTGGCTTGAATAATTAATTAAACGCATTTATGAAAATTTAACTCACAAGGTCAGATAAGGGATCACCCTCTCCATCCTTGCGGTACTGTCCTGATAATCAGCCTCTCCAGTTTGTGTATAATGCTGATTGTTAGCATTTGTATAGGGACTGCTGATTCTACATGAATGACTATAAGCGAGCAACATCCCAGAGCAGCTGTGAAACTGATCAGCTGTGTAACTGACCTCTATTGTCAGAGCTCAATGTTAAATCAATCAAGAAGGCTCACATCTGGACCACACAGAAGCCACCTGCTCAGGACTGTTTGTGAGTAGTAATTAAAATATATAAAAGTATTCATCAGAGTGTTAATTTAATTAATCTGAAGCTACTTTTAAAATCAATCAAGCCATGTAGCTAATGCTGCGTTGGAGTGCTTACTGGAAGGTTGTATTATATAGTAGATGGTTAACTAGTAAACACTGCTTATTCCAGTTGGGTGTTTTTCAAAAGATCCACCAACCAACTAATTTTGGAGATCCATATAAAGGCAAAATATGTGATTGGCAGTCTGTCAATATTTCTTTAATTTGGCTCATCTTGATAGTTGATCAGATCAAGTTTTATATATTGAGTAAGGGATTACAGCAGCTTTGTGCTCATTGTATGATCTTCTTGGTCACAGAAAGCTGCAGTTCCTTGTTAAACCACTAAGTGGAACCGTGTAGCAGCTTAATTTAGGGCTTGTCTGCGTGTTTTTGCTATCATAACAACATGAAAAGTACACCTTGCACAATTCGAAACCACAAAAAGGCATGTACTTATTCTCTTAATTAATCATGGGTGTGTTTTGGGCGTGAACCAATCAGTGTTTCACTCGTCATTACCTCTAAGAGCCAGGTGTGCACTGACTTTGGCACATTGCTATATCAGGGGCACAGCTATATGGATATGTATTCTTCTCAGCAGAGGAAACTGTCCTGTTTGTTCACACTCATTCATTCTGTTTATTGTTGATGTAAAATTTGCATAGCTTTCAACAGACACACTCTATGGGTTTGGGTGTGTAGCAGTTGGGGGTTTATGTGTGTTGGTGATGCGCCTGTGACAATTCAGTGCCAAGATGGCAATAAACGTGTGACTGTTGATGCCAGAAATTTACATGAACACACTTCAGTTCAAGACCACCACACCCGGTGGCATGGATATACTAGTGCATCTAAAAAAAATGAATATCATTGACAAGTTACTTTATTTCAGTAATTCAGTTCAAAATGTTAAACTCATATATTATACAAATGCATTGCACACAGAGTTTAAAAAATATTTAATATTAATATTTTTATCGTTGATGGTTATGGCTTACAGCCAATGAAAACCCAAAAATGAGTGACTCAGAAAATTAGAATATTATATAAGACCAGTTGGTACTTTTGGCAGTGTGGGCAATGTGCCAAGTCCTGCTGGAAAATGAAATCAGAATCTCCATAAAGGTTGTCAGCAGAGGGAAGCATAAAGAACTGCACTGACTTTAGACTTGATATAACACAGTGAACATAGTGATGACATGTCTCTCCAAACCATCACTGATTGGTGGAAACTTTACACTAGACCTCAAGCAGCTTGGACTGTGTGTCTCTCCACTCTTCCTCCAGATTCTGATCCCTTAATTACCATATGAAATGCCATGTCATCTGGCCCTAGTATTTACATGGTTCGTTGCTATTTAAACCACACAGGCGCAAGGCGTGAAATAGAATGTGGGCGGGGTGTAAGATAGCAATGAGCATTGCCCTAAAATGATTTATGCATGAGAACCACTGCATATTCCCTATCTAAATGCAAGTTTCTGGAGCAGTACAAGAGTTAATGCAGGATTACTTTTAGTTGTGTTACTTTCACAGTTAACTGTAAAACACCTCCCACACTATTTCATCCTCCAGAAGCCTCTGAGCTGGAAAACTGAATCTGACACCCTCTTTTCTCTCTAATCGAGCTTAAAGGTGATCAATAACAAGACAGACACTGGCATCCTTATTTTCTCCCTCCTGAGAGAAGAGAAATGTTCTCCGTGCCCCAGATTTAGAACCTGGGTTTGCCTAAATGTGGACCGTCTCTCTCCCCACTGCTGCTGGATGAGGGAGATGCTGGCTTAATGGGGTCAAAAGAGGCCAGCAGAGGGGGGGGGGAAATGGCAGGGCATTTCAGGTAAGCCTAGTTAAAAATTTACGATTCGTCCATTCAGTCAATCAAGAGTGTGAGAGGAGAGCTGTGCTGTGTTGTTGGGTGCTCATCCTAACGCCCTCCGAATTGAACATACTCAAGTCTGTACACTTGTGAATGTCATTCTGATGTCCAGTCTCATATGCCTGGCATATTTAAAGTACTAAAGACCCAGACTTAAATAAAAGTACAAAAGCTTTATCAAAAAAGAGGCTTGAGTAGAAGTTAAAGTGTTCTTTAAGCTCCACACTTAAGTAAAAGTACTGAAAGTAAAAGTACAGTACTGTGTTTGTACAGTAAAAGTACAGTACTTTATCTGTTATAAGAGAAAGCTTCAGGGTTTCCAAGGGTTTGAAATGCTTCATAAAATTTTTATAATTGTAACGAAGCATCAAATGGAGATGAGTAAATGTTTTAAAAGTGTGGAAAATATATAGTGTAGTAAAAGTGGAAGAAGGAGAAAAAAAATACTCCAGTAGATACAGATTCAGTACTTCAGTACTTAACCCTTGTGTGATGTTCATATTTTTTGTTACTCGTTTATTTTGTTACTTGTATTTAATTCGGCAAAATTAAGCAATTTTACATTAAAATGCTTTACACATGCTTGCTTCACCTAAATTGCAAGCAATATAAACAGCTTACATGGTTAACATTTGCCCTTTACCTTTCTTATGTTACATTTCTTTCAAAAAGTGCTACTCTTTTTTTATTAGTTTTTTAATAAAATGTAAAAGAAAATGAATTAAACTCAAGATATGAGTAGAAAATTTGTTTAGTTTCAAATTTACAAATGAAGCAATGTTTATTAGCCCTTGGCCAAACATACTGTATGTAATATAAATGTGTGTGTGTGGGGGGGTGTACAGTGTGTGTTTATCGAAAATGTGTTTTGATATATGTTTTTCACAAAAAATGAGTCAATGCCAATGAGTTTGAGTTAGAAAAAATATTTTTTTAGTATCACTTGATGAAAAATGAAAATGGGTCCCACAGACCCGAACACCACACAAGGGTTAAATACAGTAGTGAAGTAGTTGCACTTCATTGCTACACATCTCTGGCCTTAACATGATATAAGAAGTTCCCATAGCAGATTAAAATAATGAGCCATGAAACACAAATTTAAAACCTATGCTTTATAGCTTTACCAAATGTAGTTATAAAATCATCTATGTAATCACAATAAAAAGAATGAAAATGATACAAATTAAAGTGCAAATAATTGTTTAAATGAATAAGCAAAACTATACAGATTAAAATAGCAGCATCTGCCCCAGCATTAAGTTGCAGAGTATCAAATTGCAGAAATCTTCAAGTCATAAGGCTATGTAACATAGAATATCACAGAGACAGTGCTTTTATTATGAAATTTGAACACTGTGTGAGCAAAGAGATAAATAAAGACAGGTCTACTTTGTTCAGTTAACTTACAATTTACCAATTAGTCAACACTGAAGTCAGTGTAAGTGTTGATTCTGTCAACTAAATGTTATATCCCTAATTTTGACAGGATATCTGATATGTAATTATCTAAAAAAAAAGGTCTTAGTTTGTTTTAAAATGTAAAAATCGACCCCAGATGTATTAAAAATGCCACAAACAGTAAATACAATTAAGGTTTCACATATTGCATTTTACAATATCCAAATTTGATATGCCATTTAGCTTACTGATATAACAGTATTCTGAATCTTTTTTTTTTAAAATCTTGTCAGAAAATACAGAAATAACAAACTTACTATATAGTCTGTAAACCTAATATTGGTGTTCTGTGCTTTTTTCCATTTTATTATTGTGGAAGTGGCATCAATGTTTTCTCTGAGTGTCATAAAAATATCGTAATTTTTAATTTCCCCATATTTGCCGATGCCACAAGCCTTGTCCCGTACAGGCTACAAGTGCAGGTGATATAAAACCTTACGTTTACTCCATATTAATACATTTATTTCAATTTAGGAAAGTGTGTTTTTTTAATATTTTTATTTTTTATTCATCATATTTTGACAGTTGCAGATTTACTTCAATGACAAGCAAAATTTTCAGTAGTCTTAATTCTCAAACATTTTTTCATGTACTGTTTTAATAGAAAAGATAAATTTGTGTAATATCAGGGAGAAAATGAAAAAAAAAAAAATGCTGGCCGGTTAAGAGTTTAATAATTGCCAAAGAAAAATGGTCTATATTACATTTAATGTCATTTGAAAAAATTGTTACAGGGTGTTTTTTTGGTAATTCAACAGAAATTACATCCAATTAACATCAACATGGCTAAGGAGTAGCTTAAGGGCAACAGTATGACTTATTGCATATCACATTAGTGATTAGTTTAAAGCTTTAATTAGGGGAAACTGTGAAAGGTTGTGGTTCCTTGTGCTAATCAGGTAGCAAGGACACCCTGTATTAGCAAGGGATATCCTGCATCAATCACATTAATTACTAATTACCTGTTAAAAGGGAAGAAAGTGCTTAATCACATGTACTATTCTTGAGTTTTAACTCAACTTAAATGTATTCATATTTATCCATATTTTGTCACTGTAATTAAAAAATGTGTCTCCATTTATGCTGTTTTTCACTGTTTCCATAATCCAAAGGACAGTTGTTTTTTACATGGTATCAACAATTATGAGATGAATGGACTAATAAAAATGCTGCAAAGTGACTTGAAAATCTTTTTACACTGATACTTATTGAAAGTTTAAATGTAATTACTTTCCTCTGTAAAGTATTCATTTTAGATAAACAAGGTATTTTGTAACAACACCCAGGGCCGCCGCTCTGCATACGCAGACAACGCAGCCAGCGTTAGGCCTCAACCATTTTGCAGTTGCAGGGAGCCAAATTGACTGAGAATGAAATGTGTTGAAATTATGACATTATTAAATTTAAAACCCAATGTGAATTATTTATGATACGCTCATCTTTTTTGTCTTTAAACATTGCATGGGGCACCTACTCTACTACTTAAAAGCGGCACGTTATTATTTTTGTGCATAATATAATGCCCCCACCCCTATTGCCTGAAATGGCACGGCTCGGTTTGCTCTGTTGGTTGTTGCCAGATGTGACATTTTCCAGTCAAATAAATAATCAAAAAATGCATGGAGGCGCTAAATCTTGCGCATGTTTAACCATTTTTAAAGTGCATGTGGCCATTCTATACAAAAACTTGTCCAGTGCAATATTTGTGTAAGTTAAAAACTTAAAATAAAATAAACAAATAGGATGAAAAATCGTAACTTATCTGGCAACCTTAGTCCTAACTAAAGTAGCAACGCTACTTGAGTTTGGCAGGAGACAAGTTCACCTCCCTGACCAGTTATGCTTAGGGCCTCCAAAACCTTAGCAGCGGCCCTGACAACACCAATTTATGAAAAAACAAACATAAAAAATTCAAAGTGAATTAAAAAAAGGTTGTTCAATAAAATAATACCTTCCTTGTGTCTCTGCTGATTCCAGGAACTCAATTTTCTTTTTGTCATATGTTTCACACCTGATTATGTATTATATATTGAATTTACCTGTGTCTTAGCCCTTTCTTTGCGCAGTACTTTACGAAGTATTGCCAACACATCCTTAATGTTTCAAACTGAGCATTCCCTAGCTGTGTAGTTTCTTTGTTTGTCGGTCTCTTTACTGGTTTTCTATTATGTTGTTTTTGTCCTTCTGGTTCCAGTTGCCCTCTTTATTGATAACATACCTAAAACGATGCTTAAAATATAAATTAATTGCATTGAATACATTAACAAAATAAAAATAAGAAAAAAAGAACATTACTACAAAATAAAAAGTCAACTTCTGTGTAAGCTTACTAGTTCTGAGTGATTTTCACGATTATTTGGTTAATTTTGAATTACAGTTTTATTGCAATTTTCAAAGTGGTGTAATCTCAGTTTTACATACAGACATTTTATTTTTTTTACATAAAATATCCAAATGCGCTACTCATTTCTGAAGTGTTTATCAGTCTTACCTTGGTTACAGCACTTTCGACACAAACACCTGGTGCAATAAATAAATGTGTGACACAAGGTCATATGAACGCATGGGCTTGTAAATAATGTTTTGAATCATTGATTACTTTAATGAGTTGATTCAACCAGAAACATCTGAACACCATATTATATATATATATATATATATTATATTGATTATAATCAATATATCAGGAATCGATTACAATCACAAATCAGATTTTTTTGTGAAAAAAAAAAAAAAAAAACGAAGATTATTTTTTAGGCCATAATCGCCCAGCATTAAAGCTTACTAAACTCTATGACAGTGTCATGGTTAAAAAATAATAGTAATACCAATACCAATTAAAAGTATTACAAGTGAAATCAGACCTAAGAAAGATCATGCAATATCAGGTGTCAGTGCAAATGCTCGAAAGCTTTTCTCACCATATTCCAGTTCTTATTTATACCACTAATTAGACATGAATCACCAACACACTGCACATCTGACTCTGTTCTCTCAGCAACACCGCACTTTAAACAAGAGCTTACCCTACAAAAGGAATTCTAAGCTGAGCTTTTGGTATGCTTAAACTGAAATGTCACAGTATTGATTCATTTTAAAGAGTGATTTTACCTGAATATTGATGGATGTGGTCTTGCTTTTTTCTCCTCTCTAGAGGAGACAGGAGTGGAGGTAGAAAGCAGTAGACAGCAGCTAAGAGAAATAGGTGCATGTTGGTGAGTGAAGCCCAGTGTTGTCTAGTAATATTGACTACCTGTCCAAACCAAAGATCTGCTAACAAACATATCATCAACCGCATCTGTGTACAAGGATGCTGGACTGGATTATTACAGCACTGAGCAAATTCCAAGCATATATGAGCCTCTATGAATTGATCTAGAGATTACCTTTGTAGTGGAGAATTGTTTAAGCAATTACAGCATAACAGGCCAGCATTTTTGTCTGTTTTGTACCTGATATTACATGCATAAATCTGGAGAATTTCTATTTAAGCATTAAGGCCAATTTATACTTCTGCGTGGAATTTACAGTGTAGCCTATGCCGTAGCTTAACGCACACCTCTCTGGAAATGTAACTATGCGTCGCGCTACAGGGACAGCCGCAGCTGTGATAGGTCCGCCGGGCCTCCCACACATTGCCACCTTCGCAGTTTAAACTGCAGTTTAAAAGTGATGCAGAGCTGCTGATACACGCACACAGAAGTATAAACGCTCTGCTGTGTAGCACACTTTTGATGGATACGCGTAGGCTGGGGGGGAATTGAAAAAATCTGAAATAAATATGTAAAAAAAAAAAAAAAAAACTTTACAAAACAAATACATTAATACGATAATATTTTATTCACAGAAAACTGCTATAATCACAGTATTGATTTGCAATCAAATTAATAAGCACTGATTCCGCAGGAGTATTTAACTGTTTTGACTGATACTGTATATAGCAGCCTGTAGATAATTAGTCCACTCCTTTTTGCATTACAAACGGACTATGATTGGCATGCCTTTCACATTTAAACAGTATTTCCAAGGCATTTCACAGCAGAAGGGTGAAGAAAACTCCAGTTGGCCCCTGTAAGTAAAGCTATTACAGTTCAGCAGTTACAGATATGAAACTTACTCTACAACTGACAGCTGCTGTCAAAGGTCCTGAAGCCACTCTTTTTGGTAAATTTCAGCACTGTTTTTTTTTTTTTTTTGCAGTCAGACCTGAGCAGCACGAGCAGAGGTCTGGATCTCCCGTCTGGATAAAGCCAGCTTCCACTGAGGTAAAGCACCTGTCACGACTCAGCTCTCTCCGGCTTGTGGTCTACAAAAGCTCCCCAGCAGTGAAGGAAAGGTGAGCGGAGACGAGGACTCCTCACACTTTCTTACGCTTCAGTTTCTCCCCTTCGTACAGATAACAAGACACATGGTGAAGATGCCTCGAGATGTCAGCCCTGCTGCACAGTTAACTTCCCACTCAGAGCTACTTCCCACACTGTCTGCAGGATTTCTAATAAAATCGGTCCCTGTGGGGCCTATCACTGGCCATCTCTGCGGTCGCGGGTTTTGTGTTCTGCCCTTGTAGTCGGGAATACTTCTAATAATGAATATGTGAAAATGTGTCTCTGGAAATGTACTATTGTGTAAGATGGTGCTCTGGGGATGTGTCAATTAGCAATGGAGCCCACTTCAAAGGTCACTTGTGTAACCAGACTAGAGCAAATATGCATGCATCACCACTGGGAGTAAGATAAATTGTTAATTATTCATAGAACTTAAAATGGTCTAAAATTACTTAATGGACATAAAAAGGGCAGTTCTGCCAGTGTGAATTAAGCCTGGTCATGGATTACTCTTCATAGAGAGGTTCTTTTTAGTCATAGATTCTTTAGGCATGGTGAAATCTGCTATACTTCAACTCCACAGATTGTTTTGGTAACACTTTCTTTTAATGTCATCTCTATAAGACTCTATAAACATCCTCATAACGCATTATAATGCATTCAAAAGGCATTATAAACATGGCTATACATATTTATAAAAAATGTATAACCAATCATAGCCATTATGTTTATTTTGCATTATGAATAGTGATCATAATGTATTAATAGCTGTGTTTATAACATGTTTATAACATAAATCAATACCAAGAACCTCAGTACCAGCTTGCAGAATTATGCATCATAACTAAAAAAGCTGCCAACTTATAAACACACCCTGTATAATGCTCTAAATATATTTTTAACCACTCATTAATTAAACTTAAAGTTATAGTCTCTTATGACGCATCATAACAGGTTTTTGTGCACTCCAAGTAAAGTGACAGACTTTCATTGTTGAACTAGATTATTAAGGATAGATAGATAGATACTATATTAACATGCACATTTTAAGCACTGCTTATAATGTATTATGATCACAAATCATAATGCATAATAAACATGACTATAGTGGATTACGCATTTTTATACATATTTTTAGCCATGTTTATAAAGCCTTATGAATGCATTATAATCTGTTATACATGTGTTTAGAGTCTAATAAAGATAACATTCATTGAAAGTGTTACCACTGTTACCATTTGTGTCCACATATACATTAAAATAGGATGTTTAAGTTGAATTAGTAGTCAGTATCTTATAATAATCAACTTATTTACTATTGGCTTCTGGCACCAGCTATTTTTTGCATACTGGGTGTGTCCTCCAGTGTCCAACACACTGTCAGTGTGTAGTCACTCCCCAAACTACCTTAGGTAAACTTTTAGTTCATATATGAATTATTGAATGACCTGTCCTCAAAGTTGTAGCAGCAAAACTCCCACTCTATAGCTTTTTTTTTCCATCTTTTTTCTATAGGTATTTGAGGTTTATATAAGCTTACAATATAAATCAAAGTAGAATTATTGTGCAAAAAAACAATCAATTAAATTAACAAGCAAGCGGTTTTCCCACATTATTTATGTTAATTCAACTTACAGTGTATAGGTCTCAAAACAATGCCTTGTTTCCTATAAATATATTAAATCCTTTGTTCCATGAATTAACTCTTATAATAATTGACTTATTTTCTATTGGTCTCTGGCACCAGCCATTTTTGCATAGTGGGTGTGTCCTCCAGTGTCCAACAAACTGTCAGTGTGTAGTCAATCCCCAAACTACCTTAGATAAACTTGTAGTTCATATATTAATGATTAACTACCTGTCCTCAATGTTGTAGGTGTAAAACCGATGTGGCCCGCAATAATGAACCATCTGGCCTGTGAGGTAGTTTGAACTGAAATGAAAAATAAATAAATGAAATGCTTCTCTGGCCAGCTTTTGTGTACATTTCTCCCCCGTCTTTCTGTTGCATTCGGCGTGACTTTAGTTTCCATCCTTTTGTTTTTTTCCTGGCTGCGTCCCAATTCAGTAGCCGGGGCAGCAGTATTGTATTTAAACCCCGAACCTGACTACCCAGGTTCTATTGTGTGTCAGGAATGATGTGTTCATTTATTTTATTTTTTTTCTGCATTGCGCAACGCGGACAGCTGTGGCTGTGATTGGTCCGCCAGACCTCACACCCCCTCCCATACATTCCCGCCTTCAGGGTTTAGACTGCAGAGCGACACAGAGCTGCTGATATGCGCGCGCAGAAGTATAAACGCTCTCCGCTGCATAGCTGGATACGCATACACTACGCCATAGGTTCAACACAAAAGTATACATTGGACTTTACATTTAGTTTGAATAAAATTTTAAGTAGAATTATTGTGTAAAACAACTGATATAAAAAAAACAAGCAAACTAAGTCACCATCTATGCATAATAACTAAGGCAACCGGTTTCCACAAACTATTTAAGTAAATTCAACATACAGTGTATAAATCTCAAAACAGTGCCTCGTTTGCTATGATAAATTGGGACACAGCCACATACTTCCATAATTGAACTCTGAAGAGAGTTTAGATAAAGTCATTTATATTGTGAACCTCATTGTAATGAAGTGATGTTCGGTATTTTACAGATAAAATATTCACCCATCTTTCCACAGTCTAGCCTCATAAATAATAGCCTCTTTATCATAAAGAGTTACGGAGCTCATCAAACAAACCTAATGTTCTGTAATGCCTCCCTGTTCGCCCTTGCACTTTGGCCGACTACGCCAAGGCAGCCCTGCGTTCAGTCCCGCTTTGCAACTTCAGTGAAGGACAATGAGCCGAAATATGTTTTCTGACTCTCAAATGTTGTATGAATTATTTCTGCCATGATGAATTATTAACAGGGGTTTGCTCTTCCTCCTGCTAGAACCATATGCATTATGGAATGCATCAACACGCATAAAGGAAGCTCCCAGGATTCTGCCTGCAGTTAAGGAGAAGCTAAAAGCGATGACTACAGGTGACATTTCTATTTAATGATGCTGTAAATGATGTACATGTATTTTTTATTTCATTTGTTTGAGTAGTTTTAAGTAATTTATAATTGTTTAACAAATAACACATGTACAATATGTGTAATATACTACACATAGTCAAATCTCAGAGAATACAAACAGCAAAGCTCAACAAAAAAGGTGTGAAAGTGTGAATAGTTTAAGAAAATAGTTTAAAGAAACACTGAAATGTTACCAGAGGTGTAACCAGAGTTTGGCAATTCTTTTCATTTTTAGCTACATTAATCAGTGGAATCTCCAGTGGAAATCTGAAGAGGCAAAATTGGGAGACCAAACAGGTCGTCAATCAGGTAAGGCTAATTATTTGTATAAATGTGTGTGTGTGTGTGTGTGTGTGTTACATGCTCTTCATAATCTGATTACTGCAGAATGTCTGGGTTTCTCAAAAATGTGATAAAGGCAGTTACAATAGAGTTTAGATCAGGCACCAATAAATTCAGACCAACCCTACCCGAGCCTGTGAGCCTGAGCTCAATTTAAACCCAACAGTTTAATTAAACCCAACACGAAACAAGAGAAACTGACCACACTAAAACAACCAGGGAAAAAGCCAAAAAGAGCAAAAAGTAGCATTCACTGATGTCTAAGCACACAAGACCAGACATAATACATTGAAACAAAGGCGCAATATACTAATGCATCTTTAAAAAATTGTATATCATTGAATTCTATAATATAAGACCAATTGGTACTTTTAAGAGTTTGGGCAGTGTGCCAAGTCCTGCTGAAAAAGGAAATCCACTTCTCCAAAATAAAAGTTGTCAGCAGAGGGAAGCATGAAATGCTGTAAGATTTTTCAGAAAAAAAAACTCTGCACTGATTTTAGACTTGATAAAACACAGTGGATCAACACCAGCAGATGACATGTCTCTCCAAACCATCACTGATTGTAGAAACTTCACACTAGACCTCAAGCAGATTGGACTGTGTGCTTCTCCACTCTTCCTTCTCACTCTTATATAATATTCAGATTTTCTGAGATACTGATTTCTGGGTTTTCATTGGCTGTAAGCCATGATCGTCAACAACAATAAAAAAAATGCTTAAAATAGATTTTTTTAAATGCATTAGTATACACACTAAGACAGACAAGAAACACCGGGGGAAGATAATGAGAGGGCTGGGCTACAAAGAGAGACGTGTAATCATGTGCTAAAGAGCACATGGGGAGGAAAACACCATGGCCGGGAAAGGCAAAGACATGACAAAAGTGTGACCCTGAAAGTGTTTGAATTGCTATATTTAATGATCCTTGCTTATTTAAGGTTTCACGGTCTGATTTCATGCATGCACAGACTGATACATTTGAGAATAACCCGGTTAAAATTATACATGCTCTGAAAAATATGAATACTGAGCACAAATCCAGCGCTTTATATCAGATTTCTTAATTAGATTATTATTTTTAAATTCTTAAACAATCAGTAAACAATCAGACTGCAGTAAACCAACTATGCATATGCATGTAAATCTGTCTAGAGTGCTGCACTTTAGACAGACAGCTGTTAAATAATATGCTTTAGTACTGCTGTTTCATGTTGGTAAGTGTAACACAGGGGTGTTCAAACTTTTTTTGTAGGGGGCCAGAAGGAGAAATATATTTGAAGTCACGGGCCTCACTTCGTAATAAAACAAATAATGAAATATACCACTTTAAATAATACTGATTATTTCATTTACACACCATTTACTTGACTTACTATCTTTATCTTTGACAGTGTTGTGTAAACTAAGATTTTTCAAATTGATGTTTAATTTCATGATCTCTCTTAATATTAAACTCCTTAATTACGGCAACTTTTAGACTCTTTGGCCCGTTTTTCTGCGCTAGAAATGCGCACCCTCTCCGCTTTTAGACTCTTTGGCACGATTTTCTGCACTACAAATGTGCACCCTCTCCGCTTGTAGACTTTTTGGCCCGTTTTTCTGTGCTAGAAATGTACACTCTCTCTGCTTTTAGACTCTTTGGCCCGTTTTTCTGCGCTAGAAATGTGCACCCTCTCCGCTATTAGACTCTTTGGCCCGTTTTTCTGTGCTAGAAATGCGCACTCTCTCCGCTTTTAGACTCTTTGGCCCGTTTTTTCTGTGCTAGAAATGCGCACTCTCTCCGCTTTTAGACTCTTTGGCCCGTTTTTCTGCGCTAGAAATGCGCACCCTCTCCGCTTTTAGACTCTTTGGCACGATTTTCTGCACTACAAATGTGCACCCTCTCCGCTTGTAGACTTTTTGGCCCGTTTTTCTGTGCTAGAAATGTACACTCTCTCCGCTTTTAGACTCTTTGGCCCGTTTTTCTGCGCTAGAAATGTGCACCCTCTCCGCTATTAGACTCTTTGGCCCGTTTTTCTGTGCTAGAAATGCGCACTCTCTCCGCTTTTAGACTCTTTGGGCCGTTTTTTCTGTGCTAGAAATGCGCACTCTCTCCGCTTTTAGAGTCTTTGGCCCGTTTATCTGCGCTAGAAATGTGCACTCTATCCGCTTTTAGACTCTTTGGCCCGTTTCTGACACCTAGCGTTCAAACTTTGAATCTCACATTATAAAAACCTGCTTAACCGCGGGCCAACTTTCATTTTATTTCTAAAATACCTCGCGGGCCGCTCCAAAAAAGAATACAGGCCGCAAATGGCCCGCGGACTGTAGTTTGGACAACAGAACAGAACTAAACAGCCAGTATATATTAATTTGGGATATCATTTAGAATTCATCAGACAAATGCTTAGCATTAAAATGTTGCTAATAACAATAGGCTAGCACACATCCAAGCATTTTTCACATCCATCTGATTTTAAAGTAAACCCACTACAGCTACCAGAGAACTTGACATCACGCTCATTACAGGTAAGTCATCAACCAGCAGCTGTATGAGACACAGACACCTCAGACATAGCCAAGCCGAAAACAAACGAAGCTCTTCTAATGACTCGCATTCTCTGTCTCCACACACATTTCATTTAATTAGCTTCAACCTCAGCATTACATTTTTATGTACGCCGTCTCAGAATGGAGCAGCTTCTGGACTCTTTGTGAAGCTCCGTAACAACTTGGCAGTCGGTGGAGGAGTGAATAGATAGTCAGCCGACACAAAGGGAGCTAAATGAGTTGAGTGGGTCTTGCCTGGTGAGAGCTCTGAACACCGCGGCTCCACGCAGGGGCGAGAGGATGGGAGAGGAGGGGCGGCTGGCATAATCTAATTACGTGGACACAACTTAATTCAGGCCCAACAAAGGGCCAATCGATGATAAGGAAGTGCCGGCGAGTAGCTTTGACACCAGTCAATTGGTTATGTCAGTGTCCAGCACAGATGGTGCATGCTGGCACACAGTCAATTGAATTAGTTACTTCTTCTGGAGTAAAGAAAAAAAGAGCCCCTCTCTCTCTCCTCTCTCTCTCTCTCTCTCTCTCTTTCTCTCTCTCTCTCTCTCTCTCTCTCTCTCTCTCTCTCTCTCTCTCACTCCCTCGCTGTCTGAACTCAGTTCATTTGGAAGTTGTAATTAAACTGTTTCCAAGTTATTAGAATGCATAACATACAGTAAATAGTATGAATTATGAAATTATGAACACATTTTATGCTGGAAACTAATATATGTCCAATGTTGAACACTGCAAAACACCTTCCTATCATTCAGTTGAAATTAATGTAAAAAAAATATATATTATTCCCATTTATTTTGTGGCATTTATTTTATAATGTCCAAGTCCTAAAGCAGCCACAGATCATCACACTACCACCACCATGACTTTCAGTATGATGTTCTTTTTTCTGAAATGATGTGTTAATTGTATGCCAAATTTAATGGGACACACACCTTCGAAAAAGTTCCAGTTTTGTCATATCAGTCCAAAAAGAATATTTTCCCAAGGTGTTTGTTGGCAAATAAGACACAGGAATTTGCGTTTGTTTTGTGAGACTTGCAGTTCTTTAAATGCTGTTTTTTTTTTTTTTTTTTTTTGTGACCTCCTGGATGAGTTGTCCGTGCCCTTTTGGAATAATTTCAAGTATTTTCTTTCTCTGTTTATACATATTAGCTCTCACTGTGGTTCAATGGAGTCCCAAAGCCATTTACAAATAAATTACTTTGTAACCTTTTACAGACTGATAGATGTCAATGACTTAAGATCGGAGCATTTAGCTTGCTTCATGTTGTCAGACACGTTCTATTTAAAGGAGAACTCCAGTGTAAAACTGACTTTTGGTGTAGTAAAACATGATAAAAATTACTTCCCTTTGTTGAATAGCACATCTCCGCTCTCCTACAGCTTTCTAAGATACAGTAATTTTGTGCTTTTTGCCCAGCACTCTGTATAATGGCCATATCGGGGCATATTTTGCCCCGATAAATCGATTTTTCCACTGGTATCTAGGCTCAAAGTAGCTCCACACCTCCTTGGAAGAATCTGGAGAGCCCTGACATTTAAAACTAGGCATTAATAACTTAAAAAGTGCACAAGAAGCTTATTAAAAACCAGTAGCAACCACCGCCAGAAGGCAGGCTATGCGTAGTCTATGTATATTATCTCTGTCATTATCAGTACAGTGATGGCGGAGACTGGAGCTACAAAGAAGCACTATGGGATGTAAACAGTGTCTTTTAATAAAGTTCTAGTGCAATTTTAAAGTTATTAATGTCTCGAATTAGATGCCAGGGCTCTCCAGATTCTACCAAGGAGGTGTGGAGCTACTTTGAGCTTGGATGACGTTGTAAAAAGCGATTTATCAGGGCGAAATATGAGTGCTGGACAAAAAGTACAAAATTACTGTATCTCAGAAAGCTGTGGGAGAGCGGAGGTGGGCTATTCAACAAAGATAAGCACATTTTATCATTTTTTACTTCACCCAAAGTCAATTTTATACCGGAGTTCTCCTTTAAGTGATTCCTTGATTCTACAGGTCTGGCAGTAATCAGGCCTGGTTGTGGTTAGTGAAATTGAACTCAGCTTTCCAAGAAATGTAGGTAATCATAGTTAATTCATGGAGGCAAATACTTTTTACATTGGGCCAAATTTGATTGGATAGATGTTATCCCTTAATAACCTTACTTTTTATGGCACTGTATGTGCCTGAACTGTATATATAGACTCTCTCTCAATCCTCTCTCACACTTGCTGAGTAAAATGAAGAGACAATGTAGTGGTATGGAGCAGTAGCGGACTGGAGTCGGGCGCCTCATCATGAAATCAATACTTGCAAATGGAGGTTCAGATGCTGCACCCACACACACTCTACTGAGAGGAATAGTGAAATGTGAAGCTGTAGCAATGTTACATCAGTCTATTAAATTAGAAAACTGTCAGATAGGTGGAAATCGTATTTAGCTACTGATGAAAAACTTTTAGCATCCTGAATGGGTGGAAAAGTCAAATGGATTCAGACAATATTAAATCACAGCCATCAGAATGACTCACACAGAGACATTGCAATGCCGAGAAATAAAGCACACTATTGAGTAATAAAATGGTAGCTGTATATTAAGAAGAATTGTCCATTGAATCTTTTGGAAATCTATTTTTATTATTATTTTTATAGTAAGTCGTAATGGTAGAAATAAGGAAGGAAATATGTGGATAAAAAAACAAAAAAACAACAACAACTGTTCTTAATGTGACTCACAGCAAAGCAGCAGCATGTCATTGAAGTAATTATTAGAATTTAGAAGTAGATGTTTCAGCTACTATAAAAACAGAATAATGAGATGAAAATGTAAGTTTAAAAGTAAAAACAAAAAAGTGATCAAGTCAAAAAAAAGTATGCAGGCATACATGTGATTTTTCCCTGTAGCCATCATATTGTACAACCCTTGTCTCTATAATATACTCCATATTTATTATATTTATTTATTCATCCATGGATTATCATCTGTACCATCATGGTCACTTTACATTGGATTACATGGATTTGAATATCATGTATTTGTAGCTATTAATACTGTATATTTCCATGATGGGCATCTGTCACTTTACTTAAAGTGTACAACGGCACATAACACTTAATAAATAACTATAAGCTATTAATATATATATATATATATATATATATATATATATATATATATATATATATATATATATATATATATATTATAGTATATAAATATACTATAAGCTAATGCAATGTTTAACATAATAATAATAATAATAATAATAATAATAATAATAATAATAATAATAATAATAATAATAGTAATTGTTCAAAAGTAATTATACCATGCTTTGTTAAGGCAGCTTTGTTGAGGATCTTAGTGTTGACTTGTTAATAAACATAGCTATAATGTTTTTATACATTTAAATATGTATAATCATGTTCATAATGCGTTATAAATGCATTATAAAGTGTTACGAGTATATTTAGAGAGTCAAATAAACAACATTAAAAGTGTTAATAATAATAATAATAATAATAATAATAATAATAATAATAATAATAATAATAATGAAGAAGAAGAAGAAAAAATTACTGTATTGATGTGTTTTTCTTATAAGTGCACACTAGCATACAAAAAAACATACAGCTTGAATATAATTATTGGCAATGCTTTAGAGATATATGTGTAATTGTAACAGTGTCGGAGATGAGGTTAATCTTGTAACACCATCACTACACACACACGCACACACACTGCGATAAAATTGCATGTTATAACATGTTCTCATATTATACAGGAGGGCCTGTCTTCTGCCTTCACATTATCCTGGAAAGCCAGTCAGTTGACTGGACACAATCTTCTCCTTCTACTCTGCGCATATCAACATGCATAATACATCTGCCCACAAGTCGACGGGAGGAGTTAATACAACTTTAATGATATTTGGAACAAAATTCATCACTGCTTCTGCTCCTTTCATGGCAACAGGCTGTTTAGGAAATCCATCTCGTCTCGATGGGTTGCATTTTAAAGCGTGCTGTGTTAACTGCATGTGAGGCTCTGAGTAGCTGCGTGCTCGACGCATGCAGTAATTAAGCAGCAGCAGCTCTGAGTTGACGACCTGGGGGCTGCAGTTAAGACTGCAGTGCCACCGGTGACCTGTTATTCATGCAGATTTTTCACACATTCATAATGCTGAGGGTGCAGACAGTGCTGACTCCTCTGGTGTCACATATTTAGCTTTGTAGCTAATTACATGCTAATTACAGGATATGTTTTTATGTATATGTTTGATGGTTTTTTTATGAAATGGAGGTGTGTGTGTGTGTGTGCATGTTTGTGGGATGTAAAACCAGATACAGATTTACAGTACATGTGTCGATCATGGGAAAATGGCTTATAAATTGCAATAATTTAATAATGGTTGAGGAAGTGAAGACAGAAAAGTTATTGATGTCTTAGTTGGGTGAATTTAGGGGGTGAATTTCAATTGAAAAACAAATAATTCATTAAATAATTAATTTTTCATGTTTATCCCATTTTCTCCCCAATTTACAAGGCCAATTACCCAACCCACTCATTAGGACTCCTCCTATCTAGACTAGCAAATGCCTCCTCCGATACATGAAGTCAGCTGATGTAGCATTTCCGAGTAGAATCATAGCACACTCAGAGGAAATCACAGCGACTCAGTTCTAATACATCAGCTCACAGAAGCCCTGTGCTGATCGACGTCACCCTAGGAGTGATGGGGGGGGGGGATTTCATCTACCCACCCTGAGAGAGCAAAGCTAATTGGGCTCTTTTCTGGCTCTGGCAGCTGATGGCAAGCTGCATGACCGGGATTCAAACCAGCGATCTCATGATCATAGTGGCAGCGCTTTAGAAGGAAAAGAAGAGAAGGAAAAAAAAAACTTCTTGTAATGTATGTGTTATAGAGGTTCTTAATGGTGGCCTGTTATAATCCATTCCATGCAGCTCAGATTGTCCTGCAGATTTTGTGGTATGGGTGGAATCTTGATAGCACTTCAAATAGCGTCCCACATATTTTTATTCTGGGATAGGTCTGTGAAAATGACTGGCCATGGTAAAGCATTTGTGTTTGAGATGTGAGATGGTAAGAGTATGTGGATGAGCATTGTCCTTTTCAGAAAAAAGTAGAGTATGTATAACTTAATGCAACTTAAGTGCATTTTTTTAATGATGCGTATTAAAAGATTTTATTACAATATATGTTTGAGCATTTGTTATTAGTCCATTCATTATGAAACCGTGTCAGATTCAGATTATGTCAAATACCGAAATCCAGATAATGAAGGAAGGTATTTAGGGGGCTCTGATGTGGGGAGCTGTTAACTTGCAGTTTCTGAGGCTGGTAACTCTGATGAACTTATCCTGTATAAAAGAGGAAACTCTTGCTCCTCCTTATTTGGGGTGGTCCTGATGAGAGCCAGTTTAATCATAACATGTTTGATCGTCTTTGCACTTGCACTTGAGTGTACTTTATAAGTTTTTGAACTTTTTCAGATTAACTGATCTTTATTTCTTTAAGTATTTTTTTCTTTACTTAGTTGAGTAGTTCTGCTATAATATGGATTAGAACATTACTCAAATAGGGCTGTTCACTGTATACCTGTACCTCTACCTCTTCACAACTTTACAACTGATGCTCTTAAACAATTTATTAAGAGGCAAGAAATCCAAGCATTTAACTCTTGATGAGTTCAGCACAGCTGAAAGCTGATCATTCCAGGTGACTCTACCTTATAAAGCTGACTAAGAAAATCCAGCCAAGATATGCAAAGCTACTATTTAAGCAAGTGGTGCAACTTTAAATAATCTACAATATAAAACATATTCTGATGTGTTTAACATTTTGTTCACTAAATAATTCCATATGATTTTCTTTAAAGTCTATATGACTTTAGTACTAATCTACAAAACTAGAAACCAGTGAATTTAAGGTGTGTCCAAACTTGGACAGGTACTGTATATTTAGTAAATATTACACACTGAGCATTTTCTGTGCAGGCTGTGAGTCATGACCAGCTGCCAAGTTGTTTCCTCAAAACAATATCTTAACATGAAGCCTTAAACTGCCCAAACCTGCAAACCTCTCCATCCACACAAAGCAGAGCTCTAATCATGCTGTAGGAGACCTGAGTGCTGTTGTGTCCCTGTGGGGAATCAGCGTAGTATCCCACTCAACTCACAGCAGGGACATATTACCACCCGTCAGCAGTGCACTGCAAGACCAATGGCCTGGCTGAACAAATGAATCAGCACTATCAGGACAGTACATTGTCAAAGGCCAACCCGTCACCGGCACTGAATTTCCACATTTCCACAGATTTATAGCTAAATAAAAGAGGAGAGTCTCCTCCCCTTTTTCCTTATTTGCCTTATGTGCCTTTCCTTGTAGCCGGTATGTATTAGTATCTAGCTCCTCCCTCTTGTAATTATTCCCAGGGCTGTGTCAGAAGGCAGAAAAAAGGCACCCAGTCATGTCTAAATCAAAGTTTGGTAGTCTAGCCGGTCCCACGTAGTTACACGGTAACAATTCATGTAACTACAGTGTAACTACTGATGAAGTACACATTGTTACAGATTAACTACAGAGGTACAGATTATGTAATTACACATGTGTATTAAGGGTAATTTCGACTTGTGTAAGTACACATGACTTTAGAGGATTGCTACTTTAACGGTGCATCACTTCTGCTTTTCAAGAGTCATTCACAGGAACAGCCATGTTATTTTATTTAGTATTATGTTAATTCTGTTAGTGGAACTGTAGATTAACCCTTATTTATGAACAGAAATAAAAGGAATACAAGCCTAATTTGTTTCTGTTGTGGGACATCTCTGTATGCGAAGGGAAAGTTGCCAGTAAAAACACCTGGACAGGCAACTTGGTAAGCTGACAACATTCTACAAACCAATCAGTGTCAAGTATAGAAAGATGCAGCTCATGTAAGTGATGATGACAGAACAAAGTGAAATTTCAAATTCTGCTCAACCAAAACTGACTGTAATAAATATACTTAATGTGACAAATACATATCTTGTACATTGGCTAGGACCCAAACCTTTATGAAAAAATCCTTTATGGATCACATTGTTCAAAAAACATTTATATCACAATTATTTTAAAGATTGTAAACCTTAGTTTGTTCAAAACATATTTTCTGTTCGAGACAAGGCATGCAGACTCAATTTAGAGATGGTAGACACTGTTAAAATGAGCAAAATAAAAAATCAGATTCAATCATTCATTCCCCCATCATCAGGGGTTCTTATCTTCTGCAGAAAGGGACAGTGTGTGACTGCAGCTTTTTGTTTCAGCCAAGCTGGAACACTGCTTATCAGCTGTTTGAAGCCTGAGACCTCTTGATTTAATGAGTGCAGGCAGATGTGCTTGGTGCTTGTGCTTAATTAGGATGGAAATCTGCAGCTACACCTACGCCGGTAGATGTACAAGATTAGATCCAGGTGCTCTCAGTAAGAGGATTAAATCACCACACTGTTAAAATAAGTTCGCACAAAGTTTGACATTTTGTATATGCTAAAAAATGTACTATAGTGCTGCTGCATCTGTTTCTATATCATACCTCAGCAAAGACATGCTGCTGTCCTATCCTAGCAATGCTTACACTATTTCAAAGTAGGTTTATAAAGCTATAGGTTTACTTTCATTATGACCTTAAAAGCACTCATAGCAATGACATAAAATAATCACCATGATGTTGAATATACCATTTATACTAGTGACAAACTATATATATATATAACTATATATAACTATATATAACTATATATATATATATATATATATATATATATATATATATATATATTTCTTTTTTTTATATTATTATTATTTTTTTATTCACATCAAATCAAAGTGTTCTCAGCAAGTGTTAAATTAACTTGATTTCAAACTTTTTTTTTGATTTACTGTATATAGCTCTACACTCGTTGGAGTTAAATCAACACTTAACAATAGTTAATCATTTAACCCTTCCTTAAATTGTTATGCTAACACTAAAAAAGAGTTTTTGGTTTAAAAATTAGAAAATGATTAGTCAATTGATAAGACTATTTATTATTGAATTATTATTTAAGGGATGCTAGCTTGTGTTTTTGCTTCCTAATACAGAATAAAACACCCCTGCTCACTTCCTGCCAGTATATGTTTTTTTAATTGCATTGCAGTTTTCAGTGCACCATCAACCCTTTATCACAATTTACAGTACACGAGATGGTAACTTGCTCTTATAGCCTGCAACACACTGGCCAGGCAAACAACCATTGTATAAAATATAATGAAATACCGGTAAAACGTTCTATGAATGTCATCTCTATTAGACTCTATAACCACATTCATAACATATTATAATGCAATCATAAGGCATTATAACCATGGCTATACATATTTATAAAAATGCATAACCCATTATAGCCATGTTTACAAAGCATTATGACTTGTGATCATAATAAATTATAAACTGTGCATATACATATGTTAAAATAGTGTATATATCTATCGTTAATAATCTAGTCCCACAATGAAAGTCTGGCACTTTACTGAGAGCACACAAAGACCTGTTATAATGCATTATAATTGACTATAATTAATATTATGTTCAAGGCAAGAATAATTTATGAGTGGTTGAAAATATATTTATAGGATTATTGAGGGTGTGTTTATAAGTTGGAAGCTTTTTTAGTCGTAATACAGTCTGCAAGCTGGGACTGAGTTTCTTGGTATTGATGTATATTATATATATGTATATTGATGCATTATAATCACAGTTCATTGTGCATAATAGACATGGCTATGATGAAATATACATTTTTATAAATATGTATAGCCATGTTTATAAAGCCTTATGAATGCATTAGAATTATATTATTAGTTTTATGAGTATGTTTATAGAGTCTTATAGAGATGACATTAATGGAAAGTGTTGCAGTATTTATTGGGTTTATTTGGGTTAACACTGAAATATTTAATTCTGCCAAAAAACTCCAACACTAAACAAACACCATTTAAATCAAAATGAGTTAAAATTACACTTTAAGAGTGAAAATCTGCAATTTCTACTCAAACATTCCAGTTTTTCCTGGCAATTCTCACATCACAGTAATACATAGCATAATTTATACACACAACTATGAATATACATATTTATAAATTGCTATTTACTTTTTGATATATTAGCTTTTTTATCCTTTTTTTGGATGATTGCATGTTCGTTTTGCCACTCAATAACTTTTATTTTCCAGCATCTCCACTGTCATGCATGCATTTTTGCATTTTTTGTTTAGAGTAACCTTATAAAAACACATTTATTATATCTAGTCCTATCAGAGAAACTATTTAGAACCAGCTCCAAACCATCTGTGCTGGCAGAGGAGGAGGCTGTCTTGCAGCTGCTGTAGTGTTTCTACTGTCCAGAGGGCTTTTTGGACACCACAAATGAATCCATTACAATGTTGGATATTCAACTTAATTTGTGGAAAAGCATGGTACTGTGGTAACTGTTTGTGGGTAGAGAGAATGGTCAATTTACACTTTTTTGACCATTTTTGACCACCACTAAAAGTGATTCTCCTAATGTGAGTCACAATCCCTTTCGGGCATAGTACCACTAACTTTTCCTGTGGTCAAGTAAAATCTTGAGGGAACAGATGACCATAAACACATGATGATAAATGTATACACCAAAAGAGCAATTCTACTCATTGTAGCCTTTATTTTTTCATCTTTGTTTGTATTTAGGGTGTTTTCACACCTAAAAGTGCGGACCAAAGTTTGAACTAAGGTTGATATTTTGTTATATTGTATAAATACATGTTATTTAAGTTTTTACAGTAGGTGAAAGCGTCCCAAATCCAAGCTTCTCACCAATTCTAATGTTTATTTTAGGCTGTTTACACTATATTTTTAATGTGACTTATATTAGACATTTTTCTGAGCAGTCTGTGCTGTGTAAATGCTGCTCACAAAGCAGCAACGCTTCACATGAAGTTTCGATTCCATCCTCGTCAGAATCACAACAACATCTGTGAAGAAGTTCAGTCTGACAGCTGGGCTTCATATTTATCTTTTTCTTTAGAAACACAAGGCTTGGTTGCAACACACACCTTCTAATATTGAAACAGAGACACCATCCCTAATATTTTTATGAACTACCTAATTTTCTTACCACTGAAACCCTTACTCACTGCTGTCATCCTTTTTTCCCATCTTCTCGTGTCCATATTCCAAATAGAAATAGCATGGCCATGCATTTTTGGGCAAGCTGAGATTCAGAAACCTTACTGAAAATGTCATAAGAATGATGACTGACATGTTCTGCCCACTTTATCAAAGTTACATAGTGCATTAAGCACATTTTAAAATCCAGAGTAGCAGGAATTATGGCACTGATGTAATTATATGGTAGTGGAGCATCAACATGATATCGAAACATGATATTTTACGATGAAAATACTGCTTAAGGTTGCTTTAGCTTTGAGTTGGACTCAAGTCATTTGGGATACACTGTACAGAACACCTGTAACATTCAAACTAACTTTTTTTGCAAAAAAATTGATTTTTAGAGGCATTTTTCAAAATGCCTCAGATGCAAACCAGATTTTAATTCATTTATTTTTATTTTTTTTTATTTTTTTGAGAAAAATAAATCAAACTAAGGCAGTGGTGCTAGAGCAAACTAATTAAAACTATACCTTTGCTCCACATTTAAACACCACACATAGAACCAACTCTGGACTTTAATATACCTTTATACCGTAGTGATATTAATGCAAGCACGCCTAAAAACAAACAATACGCCAGCTGTGAGATTGTAATTTTATATATATTTTAAGACCTCTATGTTTTCTGTGGATAATTCCAATATATATGTAAATATCCTCAAATTAAAGTGGTTATATTTTTATTAAACCAGAGAATCAGAAAAGTTAATAACAACCTGTTTTGCTAAATCAACCAGAAGAACACACTGTATCGCTCTGTGCTCTCTCCAGTTATCAGGCTTCTGCTGGAACATTTTGTGTCCTTTATTTTAATGTATTATTGAACATGCAGGAAAGTGGGTTTAATTACTCAGCAGACTCACGCTAGTTAAATACGATAAAATGGACTTCACATTCAGGTTCCTATTAGGATGAAGACGGCATAGAGTGCATTCCTGAAAATGCTTTTTTATGCTTTATGTGCATACACAAACACACACGCACGCACGATTTACACAGCGTGAACAAAGCCCCAGTGCTTTCATTCCCTCTAGTGCATTCTCCTCTGAGCACAATGTGAAGACGTTTCAAATAAACAACTCTCGACAAACAAAGTGCCATTCACTTAGTGCTCAGGGAAAGCTAATTCTGTTTTTCAAAAGCAATTCAATCCACACTGGCACTGGGGTGCGCCACCCATTGAGCTTGACAGAAAACGGAAAAGAGCCACTTAAAAGTGTGTTGAGCGGGGCACTGAAATTTGTATCTGTTGCACTAGAGTCTTGCCCTCGTGTAAGTGTTGCGCGCTGACAACAAAGGGCCATGTGTGCCATTATGAGTTAGCCAGCCCAATTATTCATGAGCAGAGGGATTAGAGGATGATGTAATTTGGGGGAAAATGAGAGGTCATATTGGCAAGGCTTGAAATAAGCAAAAAGAATCTGTAGAAATGGAGTGGAGGAAAAAGAATGAAAAAAATACGAACATTTTGACACTACTGGCTTTAGCTTGCATATAAATGATCAGAGCAAGGGCAAACATCATTTCTGATAGAAAAAGTCCCATAAGAATAAAAGAAAAAGGATGTACAGTCCTAATTATAGATAGTTTGTAACCTTATTTCTGTAAAAGATTTAGCAGCTAAAACAAGGCTGAAGTTCAAGGTGTCCAGTTCTAACTCTTTGGGCCGTATCGTACACCCTGCACAAGGTGTGTCTTGATGTGTCTTGATGCTCATTGCTATCTTAAACCCCTGCAACAGTCTATTTTCAAACCTCTGATTTTAGGAATAAATCTACGCTGATGGGCATGTTTCTCTCTTGGTGGTGGGAAATACTGAAAAAGTTGTGCCACTGACTGATTAAAACCCCGACAACAGTCAACAGCCGCCCAATCCTATCTTATCCATGCAGGAGTGCTGTGCCCACTGTGCACCCTCACCGTGCATACACACACACACACACACACAACAAACACACATGTATGCACTGTAGAACAAAACCCCAATTTTAAGCTCAACAATAAACAGAATAAAAAATTAAATAACATTGCTGTTCCCTTAAATGAGCTGCTGGAGTTTCTTTACAGCATGAATGCACAGGTAAGTCTCCTCTGCTGAGATGCACAAAAGCAACACACTGTTACGATACCAACGTGCCAAAGTCAGAGCACACATGGCTCTTAAAGGAAAGGACGACTGGCATGCTGATTGGTTTATTTCAAGCTATGCCAAAAAACACCCATAATTATTTAAGAAATTAATTAAGTACATGCCTTTGGTGCATTTCGAGCTGAACAAGGCATTTTTCTTGTGCCCTCACAATACCAAAAACACACGACACACCCTAAATTCAGCTGAATGATACGTAATTGGTCAATGCACTATAGATATGTCCCCTTAAATAGGGTTAAATTATGAACTTCATTTTCACACAAATGAAACCCTCACTCGCTGCTCTCATCCTTTTTTTCTTTCTTTTTTATGTCCATTTTCCCTGCTCCTATGTGACTTTTTTCTCTCTCCTTGACATCAAATTCTGATCTGGCTATTCAGACAAATAGAAATTGCATTCAAGTATTGTTGCATGTGAAATGTATGCAGCTGTAAGGCTTATATTATGTTTTAAAACCTTAATTTACAAAGTGGTATTCATTCTTTAAACCACTTATGAAGGTCATGCATTTCTGGACAAGCTGAGATACAGAACAGTCACTAAAGTGTATCATTAACATGATATGAAAACTATTGTTTTAAGGTAAAAAAAAAAGCTACAAAATGTTCCTTTACCTTTTAATAAAACTCAATTAATTTGGGATACATTGTAAGGGACAACTGCAGCATTTAAACTAACAAGTGAAAATGTACAAAATGTCGATTTTTATGTAGCTTATCTAAACCAGATTGATGGAATAAAAGAAAAGCAAAATTGAGAAAATCTATGTAAGACAATCTAAACGGAACTGAAAACTAAATAAAAAGAATAACTTTGCTCCAAATAAAATAGTAAAGCGATTACAATGTGTACACTTTAATAGCAGACCATAATTGCAGCAGTACAGCACAGAGCCATATTTATTAAATAAGAGGTATGGCATTTATAATTAAACTTAAAGCCTAACATATTGTGAAGGTTTATTACCCCAAACAAATGAACACATGGCACTTACAGTGAAAACTGTTGGCTGTCAGATGGCATCCAGTGATGTCCCCAAGTCCCTGAAGTAGCTCATAAAAGACAAATAAGGAACTTAAGAAAACTTAAATTCTTAATGCAGGGTCTTTAAGATAAAATGAAAAAAATATGTTTTTTTCAAATGTACATTTGTGTCTTCTGGAAGGTACTTATTATTCACTTTGCTGTTCTCTTTCAGCAGCGTAAATCATTGCTGAAGATGCTTTCTGTTCATCATCACAGCAGGAAACAACCTTTTCAGCAGATTAACGTTTATAAATGTGTTTTTACACCTACTGTGCTTGGTCCGGACTTTCAGATTGTTTTTTGTTTTTTTTTTGTCCAGACCAATATTGGAACTGTGAAATGTGCCACAAACCCTTTTCTGGACCACATGGACAATTTTGGTTAGTCCAAAAGAGGTGGTCTCTTCCTGGATGAAGTGTATCAAAGTTCAGTTTGTTTGCAGTGCGATTAAACAATAGAAGAAGAAAAAGTACCTGGGTTTTATACCAAAAAGTGTCTACCTTTCAAATACGCTGTGTCACACAGCAGTATGGGTTAAACAGATGATGTTGGTGATTCCTGTATCTACTGTAACTGTAGATTAACCCTTATACTTGCGGTAGGCCCCTGGGGTAGGGGGGCGTGACCACTGTCACATACTGTATATACACTGCAAGAAACTAAATCTTATCAAATGATAATATCTCATTTCAAGGCAATAAATCTTTTTTTTTTTTATAAGAATTTTTGTCTTACTAAGCATTGGACTGTAATTTTAAGAATGTTTTACTTTTATGTATTTTAGGAATACTTATCTTATTTAGTCTTACTTCAAATGTTTTGCCTTAGTTTAAGTAATTTAAACACAAAATTAGCATAAAAATCACCAGTCAAGTTGTATTAATTCTTGTGTACAAATTTAAGCCAGAAAATAAGGTATTTCTTCTTGATTTAAGTCTTACTTCACTCATTTTGACACTTTATAATTGGTAACACTTTCATTAATTAACTTTCATTAATATACTTTTATCTAATCATTAGTTCATCGGAATTTGAATATCAACAAATGTGTACACATGACAATCTGTTATTAGCATTGATATTCATATTTAGAATTTTTAATAAATCATTAGCTCATCAGAATTTTAACATTAATAAATCACTAGATATTATAATTTTAAACCTGACTGTTTATTAAAGTGAGTTAATGTTGCCAGTGTATTTACTAGTATTTACAAATATGTTAGCAACTTTTTATTCCTTAAAATGGGAAAAATAACAGTTATTAATCATTAGTTAATGATATATTAATTAAAGTTATTATACGTCTCAGTTTCCATATATATTTTCTGATTTTTCATGATTTTTGCACTGTATAAACAAAATTTGGCATAAACCATTGAAAGACATATACACTTTTTTGTAAGCTTTGGTTGATGTGCAGCTTCTGACATTCGTTGTAACATCACAGCATGTTTTCTTTCTCCATCTCACCACCCAATCTATCATTGAACACACACACACACACACACACACCAGTCATTTCCTCTGTTCATTGCTGCACACACACAGACTCAAATGCATGTGGACTCCTTCTCCTTATCCATCATCATTTCACCCCCAAGCTTATGCAGGCAGTAGGAGACAAGTGCTTCTCTATGGTTGACTGCAGAGTAGCATCCTGTAGGGTTGGTTCACAGAGCAGTGTTTCCCAGTTAACTCAGCCAGAAAACTTGAGCCTAAAGTCATCCCTGCTTAATAGGAGCTGAGTGCCATCCTTTTTTTTAAGTTCTAAACTTTGAGATTAAGAATATAGTTTCTGTGGGAAATCTAGCAAAAATATACAAGGACTCTGGGTGCATTTTACCATTTAATCAAATCCCAATTGACAAATTCATATCTTACCATAATTACTCATCTATTGGGTTTCAGTTTGTGAAATGTGTGATGTCAGCTATACAGACATTGCAGATACACAGTTATATAATACTTTAAATTTAGCAGTGCAAAAGATACGTAAACAGTAGATGAATGAACTAGTGAATGAACTACTAGTGCAAAATAGGGTAGAACCATAAAAATAGTGTTATAGGCATCAGCAAGTCTGAGAGTGTGTCCATAGCTGAGGGTGTGTCCATGTGGCCAGAATTGCCGGAATGAAAAAGTGTCTTCAGTTTGCTGTGCTGAGAGGAGTTGAACAGTCTTATGGCCTGAGGGACAAAAGACTTTCGGAGTCTGTCTGTGGAGCAGGACTGGGACAGCAGTCTGCCGCTGAATGAGCTCCTCTGCCTGGTGATGGTGCTGTGCAGAGGGTGGTGAACATTGTCCATGATGTTCAGCAGTTTGCTGAGGGCTCTCCTCTCTGCCAGTGGTGTTAAGGACTCCAGCTCTAGTCCCAGCTCAGAACCAGCTTTCCTCACCAGCCTGTCCAGTCGTCCAGCGTCCCTTTTTCTGATGCTGCCTCCCCAACACACTACAGCGTAGAAGAGGACGCTGGCTACCACAGACTGGTAGAACATCAGCAGGAGTTTCTGGCAGATGTTGAAGGACCCAAGCCTTCTGAGGAAGTACAGTCTGCTCTGTGCCTTCCTGTAGAGGGAGTCCGTGTTTACTGACCAGTCCAGCCTATTATCCAGGTGCACAAGAGTGTGCAGATCTGTCCTCAAACATAAATGTGCTACTTAGAAGATTTTTAAATATAAAACAGATTCTGTTTTTTTTTAACACTTTTTTTGTTTAAAGAATAATTCCCCATGTGTTCCTATATAGCTTTAATATAGTCTTTAATATTAAATTTACAATGTAAACGATCATAAAAAAGAAAACACACTGAATGAGAAGAGGGGCGTCCGGTACTTTTGTCTGGTACTTTATATATGTATTTTGCTCCATCTTCCCAAGGAAAACAACAAGCTAAAGAACACAAATATAGAATAATTTTACCACAAATGAGAAATAAATATTGTAAAATTAATTCATTAATGTTTTTGCTATTCTCTATGAGAGCAGCAGCTTTTAAGGATTAAGATTAAACAGTACTTTTGCTCCTCTGTAGGTCAGACAGGCTGCGTGTCTTTGAGGAAGCTGTCCTCAGCACTGGACATATACAGTATATGATGAAGCGTATGGCCTCAGGTGGAAGTGATAAAAGTGGTATAAAAGTACGAGGCCACCGGAGCACATTCTCTTCCTCACTAATCATGATCATTAATCACAGCGTTATGCTTTCTCTTTCCCACTGGCCGTTAGGGCAACGGTCAGAGCTGGAGACTGCACCATGCTGCAGACCCTCTGGGTAATGAATGATACTGCATGCCATAAAAAATACATCAAAATATAATGTAGCTTTGTATTAATTGTTTAATAGTTTCCTGAACTACCTGTTTACGTTTGCTTTTTCATACTGTGTGCCTTATATTAGCGATCTATAGCACACCAGTACATTGTGCATTGCACAGCTGGATTTAGGGGCGTGTCAGTGTGTCTTTAGTATCTTGAGAGCACAAGAAATATGCCTTGAACTGCCTAAAACACCCAAAAGGCATAAAAAGACAAATTTTCTTATTTAATCCTGGCTTTGCTTTGGGCGTAACGTGAAATAAACAAATCAGTGTGCCAGTTGTCATTCCCTTTAAGATCCAGGTGTGCTCTGACTTGACATTGATATTTTAACAGCGCTATGCTTTTGTGCATCTCAGGAGAGGATACTATGCGCCAGCAATGTTATTTTTTTATTTTTTTATTCTGTTTTTTTTGTTGATGTAAAAGCTGGGTTTTTGCACTGCAGGCACACATAGGATTGGGCGGCTGACTGTTGACTGTTGTTGTCAGGGTTTTAATCAGCCAGTGGCGCACCAGTGTTTCCTGCCACCAAGATAAAAATACGCCAGATATTTATCTAAACACACCTCGCTTTCAGACCGCCACGCCCATCAGTGTAAATATATTCTTAAACTCTGATGCTGTTTTAACTGTGCAGGTGCAAGGAATGAAAATAGACTGTTGACTGGGGTGTAAGATAGCAATGAGCATTGCGATGCCTCTAGTACTTTATACGTTGTCGAGTATCGCCACTTCCCACACTGGTCTTTATCTTTTTATACAGAAATAGAGAAGAGCTCCACCAAAGCTCAATTCTGAAACTGCACCTCAGGTCTAAAACAGAAATCTCTAGCTTTTGATAGAAGAGCCTGTGAGAATAATCTTATAACCTTTAAAATATTAAATCAAGAAATAAAATCAAGACAAGCCAGGCTGAAAGACACACAGCAAACCCCTCTGATGGTTGGATTATCTCCCAGCCAGAGAACTATCTCCCTAATGGCTTATGAAAGAGAAAGAGAAAAAGACAGAGTGACAGACAGGCAATATTTGAAGTTGAAAATGTATTAATATTGATAAAGGCCAAAACCATTAGCCTGCATTTGGAAGGAGAGAACGGGGTGCAGGCTTGGCAGCTGACCTGAACTGCCTCCGAGAGTCTCAGAGTGATCTATAATCACTCACTCAACACCAGAAGTCCCCAGATACAGCACAGCGAAATGTATTCAGTGCCCAGCGAGGCCTTGTGCTTGTTGCTCTCAACATTAGCGTCGTCATTAAGCGCTTGCATAATGGTGCAGCATTAGCATGGCCACAAGTGGAGTGGAAAGATGTTCGCAGGAAATGAGCTGTTAATCCTGAAAGACGATAAGAGCAGCGTTTCTGCATCTCGAGCGGAGCCCATGCTGCTGGATGTGTTTTTTGTTCTGTATGCAGAATGTAGTGAGGCAGTGGCAGGTAGCAGCTGGGTAATGATAGCTGGCATGCTAAGGGCATTTTAATCAACAAGAGTGTGATTTACAAGCCTGTGGCTGGCAAAAAAAAAAAGCGTTGCACGCTCTCACACCCACACACTTCTGTCTCAGGTTTGATTATTTGCATGGGTAATGTCCAGTTGTGCTCTTCTTAAGCGCTTTCTTTCTTCCTCATTTCCATTTCTTTTCTTCACCACTGTGAATCTTAGCTTCCTCAATTTCAACTTCACAATAAAACCATACTTGAAGTCTCTAAGGGTATTTTCACACCTCCACTTGGTGTGGTTAGTTTTAGCAGGTGTGAATACTGTAAAACATACTGTAGAAGAGGTGGTTTGGCCCAGTTCCAAACAAATAAACTCCAGCAGGGTTTGTTTGTGGTTAAGAACATGAGCCGACCTCAATCCGACCCAACTATCAAATGCACTGCTCATGTTTGAGCTTAATAGCTTTTGCAAGTGAAGTTTAACCACTTTTTAAATTAGTTTATTTCCAGTTTTATCCCTTTTTATCTACCCAATTGTGAAGGAATTTGGAGGGCCAATCACCCCACCCACTTATTGGTCATTATTTATTTATTATTTATTTTTATTTACCTTTATTTAACCAGGGTAGTCACATTGAGATTAAAAATCTCTTTTACAAGTGAGCCCTGGCCAAGACAGCAGCACAAAAACACAAATCAACTAAATTCCTTCAGTGAAATAAACTGATCTAATCTAAAATGTTTCTGAAGATTATTCCAAGTTAAAGGTGCTTCATAACTGAAAGACTTCTTTCCAAATTCAGACCGAAAAGCAGGAAAATCCAATGTTATATAACTACTAGAGCGTAAATTATACAAATAACGTTTCTTGTCAAAAATTCAGACAAGTATGAGGGAAGCTGACCAATGATTCCTTTATATGCAAAAAATGCCCAATGTATTTGGCATCTTACTGATAGTGGAGCCCAACCTGTCATTTCATACAGTTTACAGTGATGCATTAAGAAATTGGCACTTGTTATACATCTCAGTGCAGAATGATAAACAGAATCCAGCGATTGCAGTGGCGTCTTTGGTCCTCTCCCGTCACTAGTAATGTCCCCAACAATAAAGAGGTTAAATTCTACCACATGCCTCCTCCAACACGTGTGAAGCCATCCCCTGCCTCTTTTTGAACTTCCACTGATGAAGCATTACTGTGTAGCTCAGAGGAAAGCGCAGCAACCCACCTCTGATACGTCAGTGAACAGACACCTGTGCCTACCAGTATGATTGGGGGAAATCATACTGCCATATCTACCCTCCTAGAACAGAAGGCCAATTTGTTCTCTGTGAGTGCTTTTCCACCAAAAGAACTCTGGCTCTTGAACCAGTTCTGTTCTGGCTATTAAGAGCATTTCCACCAGTTTTAATGGAACTGTCAAAAGGTCATATCATACATCATCAACAGAGGGCATTGCATAGCGGAGGTGAACATGGTTCATGTTAAAGAACCTAGTATTCTTCAGTTCCTTGTTATCTCAACACTGAAACCCTCACTCACTGCTTTCGTCCATTTTCCCATCTATTTACAGCCATTCTTTCTTTTCCTTAATTAAAAAAAAGCATGATGCTTTTGGCTGGGAATCAGAAATGTATTGTATATTAATACCACATATTAAAGGGGAATTGAAAATATCAGATTTACTAAGATACCTACAATCCCTCACCTTAAACCTCCCCCAGACACATAAACAGACCCCAGGAACCTTTCTTTTTGTGCTACTGTGGAGCTACAGTATCTCAACTCTAAATTGGCCTTTGTTATCAGCATTGCAGCTTAGTCAGGTTAGTGGATGGTTCAAACGAGCACTTGCTTTTTGATCGGGTAGAGCAGGTAAACACCTGTTTTATACAATAACAGCTTGCA